>NC_061852.1:29757655-29772655 GCF_019202785.1 Penaeus chinensis | reverse complement strand
AGTGTCACCAAAGGGTTGAGGAGGGCATCTTAAAGATGGTAGAATGTGAGGAAATCCATATGTTCCGTCCCTTCTCCAGTGAAAAGGGCGGAGCTGTCACAACTGGCAAGACCAGCATGATTCTTATGTCTCAAGAACAGTCATCGCCTGTTGCAAGTGAGTATACCAAGGACATCTTTGTGTGTCATTTGTTCTAGAGATGCTTTCTTTTTCATCTACCTAAATATAATATACAGAACACACATATTGCATGCGCAGTGATATGTTTTTATAACAGAATTTTTACTTTGTACAGACTTTGAATTCAACCGCAATACTCTGGTATTTGAGCAAACGCACACAACAGAAGCTCAGCTTGAAGCAGTCGAGGAGATTTTGAACACCTTGAAGGTTGCCTCTGAAAATGATATCCAGCCTGAGGTTCCTGCACTATTTGCCAAGCTTGTTACATCACTTAAGGAACTGAATTATCCTCAGCTGAACACAGTTTTTAATAATGCCAAAGAAACTCATACACGCAAGTTCCTTGCTGATGCGGTGCCGCTGGTGGGAACAGCTGCCTCATTTGGTGTGGTTAGAGACATGTTCATCAACGGCGCCATGACAGAATTCGAGGCTGACACGTTCTTTACTTCCCTGGCTTTCTTCAAGAACCCAACATCAGAAATGTTTGCTGCCCTTGCTGTTAGTATAGTGATAATCATGTTAATGAAATCAATGTATATATTCATATTAGTGTAGAAAAAAAAGGTTTCTAAAGCCTATTTCTTTGTTGTCTAATATATGTGTTTTACATTCTACAGCCTATGCTTGAGAACAACCCAAGCCAAAAAGCACTGTTGGGGACCTCTGCTCTCATCAACACTTTCTGCAAATACCATGAAGATTGTGCTGCAGATTCCAGTGTACAGCAAATCCTTCGTCTAATCGAGACACAACTTGGATCAGGCTGTCGCACAGTAAATGAAGAAGAAAAATTCAAAGTACTTGTAGCTCTCAAAGCACTTGGAAATGCTGGTCGATGGGTTAATGCCAACTCAATTCTAAGACGATGCTATACTGAAGATAATGACATGGAAGTGCGAGTAGCTGCCATTGAGGCATGGAGACACGCTCCATGTGATTATGACCACTCTCATCTTTTGGCTGCGTTCCAAGATGAGGCTCAAGACACAGAAGTTCGCATTGCTGCTTATCTTGCTCTCATGACCTGTCCTAATCTAGACCTTATCAACACCATTAAGGACCGTCTCGTCTCAGAAGGTGTCAACCAGGTGGGATCCTTCATCTGGACTCACATGACCAACATGCAGGAATCAGCAGCTCCAGAAAAACAGTGGATACGCCAACTGATTGGTGAGGAACTTCTTGTGAAGAAGTTTAGTACAGAAGCCCTCAAGTTTTCTCGCAATTATGAATCCTCTTTCTTCATGAACGAAATTAACACTGGTGCAACTGTTGAGAGCAATGTCATTTTCTCCAGCAAGTCTTATCTGCCACGATCTGCAATGTTTAATCTCACCCTCGACCTCTTTGGACAGTCTATCAATTTCTTTGAAGTTGGTGGAAGAATTGAAGGTTTTGAAGCTTACATTGAACGCTTCTTTGGTCCTAGTGGATATTATCCAGAAGAAACTCTTGAAAACATCTTGAGGAACATGAGACAAAACAGTGATGCTGATGCCACAACCTTAGAAGGCTTTCTTGACAAAGTAACTGATGTACCAGAGGGATCCTACTACCTCCGTGTATTTGGCAATGAGCTTCATTACCATCACTTCCATGGACTTGAAAATCTCATCCATACATCCGGTTCTTCCAACATACTAG
Source organism: Penaeus chinensis (assembly GCF_019202785.1). Classification (NCBI taxonomy): domain Eukaryota; kingdom Metazoa; phylum Arthropoda; class Malacostraca; order Decapoda; family Penaeidae; genus Penaeus; species Penaeus chinensis. Next base: position 29,770,825 of record NC_061852.1, on the reverse strand, counting down.
AATTCCTAATGGATATGGCCCGCAAAGGAGATGTTGATTACACAAAATCTTACCAGCTGATGGACATTCATCATACTGTACCTACCATAACTGGCTTACCTGTGCATCTCAATGCAAAGGGTACAGCTACACTTGGTCTGAAGATGAATGGTAAATTCAAGGCTAATAGTCTGAAGAATGTAAACATTGAGGGACATTTCCATCCTTCTGCTGCAGTGCATATTGATGGTCTCATTCTTGTCGATGCACATGTGACTCACACTGGATTGAAGATGTCTTCCAACCTTCACACCTCTACATTCATTGATGGCAAACTCCAAATTGTTGGTGGTAAAGTTGTAGATGTAGCCATTAACACTCCGAAGGACAAGATGGAGGTTATCAGTGTCAAGACTGAGTTCTTCTATTTGGAAGATGATCAAGAGATCCGAAAGGAAGTTGAGAACCCATTTGAGGCAAAAGGCTGTAGCAGCGGTATCATTGGTGTAGCTGTTTGTGGTGAGCTCGGCTTTGCTCAACGATCACCTTATGGCCCAGCTTTTCCTTTCTCAGGACCATTTGCAACCAGCATTTACCTTGAGAAGACTGATACACAAACTGGATATGTTTTCCATTTTTCAAATGTGCAGAACCGCATCACTTTCGAATTTGACACACCACAGTCTCAGTCAGACCATAAGATAGGTCTTGACATTACAAAATCTGGAAGTAAAGCCACTTTCAATATTCACACACCTTTCAAATCAGCTCAAGGTGAAGGCGAATTCATTTGGCAAAGAAACAACAAGAACATAAAAGCTTCTCTCAATATTGATGGGAGTGGGGAGTACTCTTTAGATGCTGGGTTTAATGCAGCCAGGAATGGAGTGATGAAGTTTGAGCCTCATGTAATTCTGGCTTCTCCTGGTGGTGAGCTCCTAAACTTACAGAGTAGCTTTGAGGGTAAGTCCGACTACAGTGAAAGCTTTATATCATCAAAGATCGACGTCGAATACAATCTCTGGCAAGGCAGCAAGGAAACCATCCATCATGCAGGACTGTTAAAGAGAGAAGGAGATGTATATGAAGATCAAGATATTGCATACACACTTCAATTTAAATTGGATTCTTCAGAATTTCCAATTGTATCTGTAGATATTGATGCAGTGTTGAATAGTGCCTCTAAGACCGTCCAGACGACAGCAAAGTTAGTTTATCCATATTACGAAATTGACTCCGAGGTGACTCAGGCGCTTGAGTTTGATAATAATCACTTGAAAACTAGACATGCATTACGCACTCAGCCTGATAAAGAATACTCGATTATCTTCCAACTTGAGAAACTGGGCCGCATGGATGGGAAAGGCACTATTAAAGCTGACCTGAACGGCTTCATCTCATCTCTTGACGTTACATTCCATGGAAATGATGATGCTCATTATGAATTTCAGGTGAGTCAAATAAACAGGTTATAAAATAAGTCAAATATCAATGATGCAAATATATAGTGTACTATCTTTTTCTCACACGTATAGACATACCCTTACACAAGCACACCCATACATATAAACACATACAAACACACACAGACATGGACACACATTTATCAGAGCACACTGAATCACACGAGTGCTTAAATACTCCCACATACATGTGAATACACATACACAATGCAGGAACAAATGTATGATTTGGAAAATTGTGTGTGCGTCCTGTAATTCCATAAAAACTAACTAAATTTTACCATATTCAGGTGAATGGTGCAATCAATGGAAAAAATTATGGCCTTGAAGCAACTTTGGAAAACAACTCCATTCCTGGGAAGATAAACGGACTGTTAGATGGCAAAGTGACGACTCCACAGCATAATGCTGTCGTACATCTAGGTGTTTATGCAGACAAGGACAAAGCCCATGGAGATTTCAAAAGTACGGTCGATGGAAGAGAATATTCGGTTATGGTCGAAACCACCCGCACATCCGTCGTTGTTGATGCCAACATCATAAGGCACATTTTCATCAACGCCCAAGTAAGTAAATGCAATCTTTAAAATTTTTGTAAGATTCACTTGCGATTATTGTTTTCGTATAATGCATGTCTCACTTCTTCAGGTTGCTTCAACCGATGATATGCAGAAACTCCTTGTTAGTGCTGAGTGGGACAAAGACGTCGATCCCACAAAGTCCTTCATAATCGATGGACTATTTTCGACCGAAGAAGTCCATGGCATTATTAGGTGAGCACGAAAACTATTTTACACACAAAACCAGAGTGTATGCTATTGAGCCTTTTGATTTCTCATGTTTTGGTTACATGTGTATGTTTCATCTTTATTTCAGATATGGAGAAAAAGAAGTATCTACCATCGCTAAACTGATTAACAATGGTGTGGAGTTGGAAACAAAATGGGCTGCTGACAAGAGAATCTTTGTTAATGTCCATTACACACTTGGCAACACAAAGTCACTAGCAGCTACATTGCAGACACCATTTGAAGGTTGGAAAAAACAGGATGTCTCTTTTACTTTTTCCCTCAAAGACTATGAAATTGAGAGCCACTTTGCTGCTACATGGAAGAACACCGAGCAACTGGCATTTTCTGCCACTGGTAAGGTAGAACCTGGACTCTTTACCAATGCCTTTACAACCAAGATTGCATTCACAAGTGCCTTTGATAACTTTGAACGTCTCACATTCTCGCTAGACCATAAAATGGTTGATTCTGCCATCACCACTCACGTAGAGGGAGCCTGGAACCAAAAGAAAATGGAAGGCAACTTCCACCTTACTCCTAATGCTAATGGTGTGGAATCTCAAGCGACTTTCACTTCTCCTATCACGGAAAATATCCTTGTAACGTTACATTATGAGTTGATCAACAAGCAGTTGTCTACCACACTGGAGATGAAATATGGACAAGAGATCTCTACTGCCACTGTCACAGGTCATGTGGATCTTGGTGAAGTCCATGACATTGCTCTCGTTTTTAAGGCCATCCCTGTTGCTACTATCCCTGAGATCAATGCTAGTCTTAAATACTCTTTGAGTGGAGAAAGTCTCAATTTCATCACTGAAGGAAAATTAGGGGAAAAGAAAATTATGCTAAATGTAAATGGTCAGGTGACTGTTAGCGGTGATAATACGGATATTTCTGGTGACCTGCGCTTCATCACTCCCTTCATGTACCCTTTGACAGCAACTCTCAAGCACACCCATGACATGCAGCATTTTACATCACAGTTTGAGATGACGAGGTTCTGGTCTACATATGGTGATGTCAAGATACATTCTCAAGGTAACATAATCTCTAAGAACGACATAGAGCTCAAATTTGGCCTTCAAAGCCCAGTCATTCAGGCCTCTGCTTCGTTGAATCACAAGATAAGTCAAGATAATATACTCACTTCGACTGCCACTGTGACTGTAAATGGAGAAAAGATCTCTGTTTCTGCCAAGGGTCACCTAGATGTGGCACAACAAGTTGCTGATCTCCAGGCTGAAGTCACATCTACAGTGAGTGGAATAGATGATGTAAAGGTGAACCTGGAAACTCTGCGAAATGCAAATACTCAGATAACGAAGGTTGGCATCGTCAAGGACACAAGAGCACTTACCATCAATCACCAAATAACATTTAAGGACTGGTTCAACTGGGAGAACTCATTTACTGTGAACGAAATATACAAACTGATTAACAAGCAGACACACACTGGCTCTGTATTCACCCATGACTTGGAATATGTTTGGGATAACCAGTCTGTTCATTTCTCTGGAAGTTTTGATAAGAAAATTTCTGGAAATTCACGCCAGATTGTTGCTCATGCCACTCTCTCTACTCCATGGACCGAAGACATGAAACTGGATATCAATCACCAAGATGATGGTGCTGAATACAAGCCAACTTTGATCTTCGAGTACAGACCTGGTATGAAAATTGAACTTGCTAATGTTTTGAAATCTGAGCCTTCACTCTTCTTCCTAGAATCATCACTTTTAACACCATTCTGGCAGCCCCTTGGTCTTAAGCTCAAGCTCAACTTCCAGACAAACTCATCCGCTAATCTCGTCCTGACTAGGGGTTCCAACAGGACAAGCATTGATGTTACTGGAATCTGGAATCCAGGAATGTTGCAGAGCTCTATACTTGTTGAGTCCACTTATCTTCCAAACCCGCTTTCCGTAAAACTGTCATACCAGTTGGAAGAACCAGCATTTGAACTTGTCATCAATTATATAAAGACGTTCGGAATATCCGGAACTTTCTCTGGCTATGCCAAAAAGGCAAATTGGAAGGTAGAATCTACACTACCATTTGAACAGGTCAAGAATATTGGCCTCAGTGGTAATCATGATGTTGAGACCATGCCCTTCAGTGCCAAAGCAGTAATCACATTCAACTCTGAAAATTATCAAATTGATGGTAAGATTAACACAAATGAATTCCTGGTTAACACGGATTTGGACGGTAAAGTTTGGAGTCTCAACAGCAACTGGCATTATGAAGAAAACCATGCTGATTTCGAAGTAAAATTCCAATCTCCCCTCACAGAACTAGATAATTTGGCTCTGTCCGGAATGTATGATTTCCGTAATGAAAAGAAAGTCACTCTAAAACTAACTCGAGCCTCACAGGAAATCAATCTCTCTGGAAGACTTGAGGAACAGACTCTTGTGCTTGAAGGTACAACTCCTTTCAGTGGATGGGAACAACTTGATGCTTCCTTCTTCATCTCAAGTTCAGCCATTAAAGCTTTTGCCTCCAGGAATGACCGTAAGATTGAGGTTACAGGGACACGTCATGTCGGGAGGAACAAGGCTAAAATTAACCTAGTCATCAACACACCGTATGCTGGATATGAGAACATTGAAGTAGATGCAAATTATAATTTCCAAAGGCAAGATAAGACAGTCGAGTTCAAAGCAACATTCGCCTCACAAGAATTATCACTCAAAGGTTATATCAGGACTACCAATATTCTTGCTCCTGAGATGACTCTTAACATCATTACTCCATTTGAAGACATGAAGACTCTAGGTGGAGAAGCTCACTGGAACCTAGAAAACACTGTTAAGACTGCTGAAGTAAAGGCTTTCCGTAATGATCGTCACTATCACTGGGAGATAGAGGCAGCCACCGATAGTCCCCTAAAGGGTTATGCCAAGTCCAAGATCACAACTCCCATTGCTGGATGGACTACAGTCAACGTGGAAGGAAGCTTTGACTTTGCATCCATGCCTTATAAATTTACATTTACCTTCGATAAAGAAGGAGTTGCTCAGACATTTGAAGGACATGTCACTATTGAAGGCCATAACATCCTTGCAGAAGTATCAACTCCTATCACTAACTGGGAAAAGATTACTCTTAATGGTGATTTTAACTTTGGGGATGAAAACTTTAAAAGTACTTTTGAGCTGACAAAAGGTTCTGAAACATACAGTATGGAAAGTGACATCATTTTCAGTCCCCAAATGCCAAAGTTCCATTTGCACCTTAAGACTCCAATTGTTCATGCTGCAGATTTGGAGTTTAGTGTAGTTGCTGACCTGAAAGATACTGAGAAGAAATTCCAAACATTCTTCAAGATAAATGACATCACCTACTCACTTGATTTTACTGGTGAACACATATACAAAACAGGTTACTTCAAAATCACCAGTACTACTCCAGTACCAGGATATTCATCAGTCGACGTCTATGCTAAATATGATTTCACCAGTGACATCAAAACAGTTGAGGCAGATCTGAAGATTGAAAGAAATAATATGCACTTTTCATTGGCTATGCAGGTCAATGAGAATCATTTCATTCTTTCTATTACAACACCATTCAGTGGCATTGAATCAATGAGAATAGAGGGAGATCTTGCCTATGCTGATAATAAATACAGAGGTTTTGCTATCTTTGAAAATAATGCTCAGAAATATGAATTTGACTCAGAAGTTGATCTAGAACTGAATAGTGCCAAAGCAAAACTTTCGACTCCCATTGAAGCATTTAAAAATATTGAACTTAATTGCCAATACAAAATCCTAGATCATGGAGTTGAGAGTTCAGTCACTTTCCAAAGGAATAACCAGAATTTTGCTTTCAACACTCGAGTGTACTTGACTCCAAAGAAAACTGATATACATGTCGCACTTGATACTCCTGTTGAAAATTGGACAAAAATGGCAATTGATATCAAATATGACATCTTGTCTGCAAAAAAATCAGCTGAAATAGCAGTTCAGAAAGACTCATTCCACAAGGAGATATATGTTGAAGGAAGTTATAACCTCAAGAGTGGTTCCTTCAAGGTTAAGACTCCTATTGAAGGTTTTGAGATCCTAGGTGGTGAATATACTTTGGACTACGATACCAATACCCACAAGCTAGAAATAACTCTTCTGATCAGCCAGAACTCCAACAAGTGGAACTTCTCAGCCTACGGTCATTATGATGATGACCAAGTGGTTATCAGATTCCAGACGCCATTTGAGAATTTTGAGACCATAGCTATTGAAGGAAACTTTGACTTTGATCAGAAGACTGGAAAAGCTGCAATTCAGTTTGGTTCTTACAAGTTTACAACTGCCTTCACTTTTTCAAATGACAACATTTCCTTTGAACTTACAACACCTTTCGCCATCATTAAGATCATATCTGTGTCAGTCAAATATAACTGGACTGCAAGTTTGAAGGATGTCCATGTCAACATCACCTATAATGAAAACAGCTACCTTCTGAATGGTTCCCTTCAGCTCTCCAGCTGGGCCTCTGGCATCACATTCGAAGTCACAACTCCCTTCATTCACTTCCAGAACATATCTCTGAAAATTAAGTATGACATGGAAAACAAAGAAGAGCTGGTACTAGCACATGTCACAACAGAAGATCATGAATATAGATTGGCGATCGGTGGTTATATTGAAGAAAAAGTTGCATTCTTAAAGTATGAATTGAAATCTCCCTTCACAAACTGGACTGATGATAGGTTTGTCGCAAAACTAGATTTGACCAATGAAGACAAGACACTTGAGATTATTTTGGTAAGAAATGGTGATGTTAAAGCAATATCAGTATCTGGAAAGGTAATTGGTAATACGGTGGACTTTAATCTGAAGACACCGATAAGAGGATTAGAAAACCTCAAACTATTTGGATCACTGAACAGATCCAAAAGATCTCTCGAATTTATGTATCAGCAAGATGAAACACAAGCCTCGCTTCTAACAAGTTTCAATTCCATGAAGCTGCATCTGAAGACGCCGTTTGAGGCTGCCGAAGAGATTTCATGGGAGATCTCGAAGATTAACGACAACACATTCAAGGCTGAGTGGAAGAGAAATACGAATCATGCTTCAGTGATAGTCAAGCAAGATGGAAATGGCTATAAAGTGGAATTAGATGGCGAGATGCAGGCTTGGGTATTAGTGGCTGCTTTTGATCCCAGTGTATCCAGTGAAGATAAGATCAAATTATCTGGATCAGCAACTTTTGATGTTAAAGGTGCTTTGTCTCTGCAGATTGAAACTCCTTTTGAAAACTACAAGACAGTTAATGTAAACCTTGATTACAAGGGAGATAGCAAAACTGGAAAGCTAGAACTGTCTTCATCTTCCTCGAACTTCCATTATATATTTGAGGTACAGGAATCTAATATAGAAGGTCATCTTATAGTCCCTCATACTGAGCAGGATACTGACATAGTATTCAATTTCGGTCTTTATGAAGGGAAAGTCACCATAAAGTCTGAATATAAGCCTCTGGAAAATATTTACTTTGACTACCATTTAAATACTGCAGATGAGATCAAATTTGACCACGTTTTGAAGGTAGATAATGAAGAGGTGTCGAAAGTGGAGTTTGCACTTGATGTTAAGAATCAGAAAGCTCATTTCGACGTGACTGTTCACATCAGTGAAATTCAGGCATCACTGCATGTCAAACTGGAATCATACAATACTCTTGATTTCCTCTTCAAGTACGAAGGAAATGAGAATGGACAAGCTTTTGAAAAGCACTTCAAGGCCAATATTTCTGGCACCGGTGATCTACCACAAACTGGTAAATTGGACATAAGCATCGAAAACACTTTCCGTGAAACACCAAGGATTATTACTGTACATGTTGATATGGACCGTTCTGCAGATCCCAAAAAGCTGAAAATCGAAGTGACACCTGAACCAAACCACCTCTATGTTTTCGATATAAATTATAATGCTGATCTACAAAATCCTAAGCATGGGGACTTTACCCTAGATATAACAATGCCTGGAAAACTAGCAAGCCCTTGGCAACATTTGTCTGGCAAATGGAATATTGAAAATCAAGATGAAACAGAACTTACTTTCAAACTTGGTGATATCACTTACACTGCAACAGGCAAACTAACTCTAAAGGAATCAAATATTGTGGTCACAGCCTCAAACTCTGAAGAAAACTTCATCCTGGAATGGCACTTTGAGATCGCTGATTCTAGTGTAGAGTATTTTGCAAAGCTTGGGAAGGAGTCAGATTATTCACTGTTGAAACTCAAAGGAACCAATACAGCCCCTGGGCATGTAAATATTGAAGGATCTTTTAAGGCTGGGTCTCTCATGGCCAATGAATTCATATTTATAACAGAATCACAAGTAGAGAGCGGCAAATATACAAGCAAAGGGACATTTACCTATGGAGATAAATCAGGTAATTATCACATTGATGATCTTCACTACAACAGTGCAACAAAATCAGCTGCTTTTGAAGGAACATTTAATTCAAATATTTCTGGATTGGAAGTAATTGCTATTTCAAGTAAATATGACTTCGATCACAAATTTGTCATTCATGGAAGTATAACATTCAATGATGCTGAATCGAAGCTTGATGTAAATATTGCAGAGCTTTACCCCGAATCTTCACACAACTCAATTGAACTGAACATACCTGTGTTTGGCCCAGAGTACAGTCATACTCAGTTCACATTTGGCCATGACTTCAGTAATGCCAGAACTAAGTCCCTAACTGCAGTTGCAAAGTTTGGCCAGAGTGAGTCGCACATGAAGATTAGCTGGAACCATAGTGAAAACCTTGACATTGTTGAAGGATCAGTTGAAATTAAGTCATTCTTTGGAGAGATAAATATTTCTGCTAGCTTTGATCTTAGCAACCATGAAGACATGCATGCAGAATTAAAATATTTGAGAACGCATGATAGTCAGAACCATCGCATTCATGTCAAGTGGTCATGGAAAACCACCTCTGAACATTTTGAAAGTGATATTACAGCAGATTCGTCTTTCAACATCCTGAACCATGCGCGAGTTTATGCAACAGCTGATTATAGTGATAATGTTCATCTTGTTTCTGGACTTGAGTGGAATGACAAGAAAATCGAGTTTGTTAATGATATCACTAAAAATGGATTTTCAGCGACAATCAACACACCATTTGAGCATTTTGAGTTGATTGAATTAAAAGTTAATTACGATCTAGCAAGTGAAACAAAGAAAATTGACCTTTTATACAAACGTGGAGACAATGAGGTTAACATGGAAATTGTATTCAATGTAACAAGTGAAACTGAAGCAACACTAGACTTCAAGCTTACAACACCATTGGAAGTAATAAAACTCGTCCATATAGGTGCAAGCATTAATGAACACAAAGCCCATGTCGAATTCCAAAGGAACGATGACAAGTATTCCTTGGATGGTGATGTTGACTTCAAAGCAGACAAATCCTCTGTTGACATGACTTTCACCTCTCCCGAAGGTCAGGTAATTAAGGTGGCAGCATCTTACGATATGGAAGACTTCCTTGCAGCAACTGGAACTGCAGCACACAAACTTGCCAGTCTCGAGCTCCATTTTGAAGAACATGCTGTAAACTTCAACTTTAATGGTTACCGTAATTCTGATAGACTGTATGTTGACATTCAGGGTGATTCCACCTTTGATTTGGTCAAGAAGACTCATCTGAAAATTGACACTGCTTTGCACACAGAATCACATGATAGCAATATTGAAATGCAGGTAAATGATTTTGAGTTTTCAATGAAAAATCATTTTGAGAAAGAAGATGATGATCATTTCAAATTTAAAGTTAAATTGGTAAGCACATTGACACCATTGCCTGAATTAGTCGTTGGATTTGGACGGGAAGAGTCAGAGTACTTTGTAACAGTTGGATATGGTGGCGACAAGGAAATTACATTCTCCATTGAGGGCAAAGATGGTTATAAATCAGGATTCAGTGGAAAGATCGATCTCCCCGTGCTAGGAGTTTCGGAAATGGAGTATGAAATTGAATATGGATTTGAAAATGATAACGAACTCCATATGGATATTGAACTTGAATTTGGTGATGACAAGGAAATCGAAGCTAAATTTGTCTATGACTCTGAAGGTATACAAGCTCGCTTCAACTCTCTCCTTACTGGGGATCACAGTGTACGTGTTCGTCGATCCATCTCGGCACAAGAATTTTCTACCGAGGTTGCTCTTGATGATTACAGCCTAAAACTTCGTGGAGGATTCAGCAACGAAGATACAAAATATGGAGCCCTTGTAGAAGGAGAAGTATTTGGACACAGATTCCTGTTTGACAGCCTGTTCCAGTCTGAAGGAGCTCATTATTCTGAAGGCAGACTGATTATCGTCACTCCTTTCCATGTCTTGAACAAGATCGGCGGACTTTTCACCTGGTCCAATGTTAACAACAAAATTGAAGGTCACACAGAAATATACCTTCCATTTTATACAACACCAAAATTCATTGGGGAAATCAGACTTGACCTGAATGAAAAGATTAAAGGTCATGTCTTGTTTGACTTATCTGGCCAAGAATTTATATTCAAGACTGACTTAGTTGGCTCGTCATTTGAACAGGGATATGAAGGAAATGTTGAGATCTTCACGCCATTCCATGCTCTTTCTCATGTTTCATTATCAGGAAACTTCAAGATCAGTGGCTTTAGTTCCTTGGAGAGTGACATAAAGCTTACTACACCATTTGCTACTAATGAAGTTGTTGCAAAATACACCTTTGTTTCCAATAAAATTTCCGTAGACTTTAACCTGAAGTCTGAAGCACTTGCCCATGAGATCCACGCACAGTTTACTCTTGAGGGCTTCGGCACAGACCATAAGAAAATCAGTGCATCTATCAATGAGAACCAAGTGTCACTTGAAGTTGAACACTCTCTGCCAACGCACTTAGAAGGAAAGCTCATTGTTACATTCCAAGGGCAAGTACACACAATAAGTGGCAAGGTAATTATCATGGATAACCATATCCAAACCGAGCTAGAAGTGGAATCTGGATTTTTCAATGGAAACCGAGGCATCAAGATCGATGTTCATGTATTAGATCCTAATTATAGGCATTTTTCATTAGATGTGGCTCTCACAACCTCAGAAACACACGCCATCCATTTTGAGCTGGATGTGAAGACAGGATTCCATGCCACAGTCAAGATTGACACACCTCTCTTCCCTACGACTACAGCAACTTTCAACCTTGCACCTGCAAACGTTGAGCTCATCATTAACACTCCTACAGGGGTGCACAAAGTTAAGCTTAACTGGCGAATGACATATAGGATGCCTGCTGATTACTTGATTCATTTGGAAGTAAGCTCTCCTCTTTTCCCAGTGGAGTACGTTGCAAATGTGGCCTTTGTTGGAGACTGGTCTAATATGCAAGTCAAGGCCGAGCTTCAACAGGGATCAGCTACTCATTTATTTGAGGGATCCATCACATCATCCAAGACTAAAGGTCATATCTCTTTCACCATCATGACACCTTACAAAGGATTCAACAAGGTCGCTTTTGAAACATCCCTTGACTTCTCTGATGACGTGGAGTTGAACGTAATGATTTCTCATGGTGAAGTGTTCAACACTCTGGATATCACCCTTAATAAGAACGACAGAAGTTTTACTGCTGAGGCCAAGACTCCATATTTACCAGGTGGACAGGCTTCTGCCGAAGCTAAACTTACAGGAAGTGTCAACAATAATATGCAGATTAAGATGGCCCTGAAGACTGGTGAGCATACCATCTCAGGAACCTTAAACGTTAAAGTTAACTCTGTAAAGGACATTGAAGCAAACATGAAGGTCCTCACGCCATTCAAAGGCTACAAGAAAGTTACCTTCCATGTACGTATGTATATACAATATACATATATGTGTATATATGTACGTATGTATATACAATATACATATATGTGTATATATGTACGTATGTATATACAATATACATATATGTGTATATATGTACGTATGTATATACAATATACATATATGTGTATATATGTACGTATGTATATACAATATACATATATGTGTATATATGTACGTATGTATATACAATATACATATATGTGTATATATGTACGTATGTATATACAATATACATATATGTGTATATATGTACGTATGTATATACAATATACATATATGTGTATATATGTACGTATGTATATACAATATACATATATGTGTATATATGTACGTATGTATATACAATATACATATATGTGTATATATGTACGTATGTATATACAATATACATATATGTGTATATATGTACGTATGTATATACAATATACATATATGTGTATATATGTACGTATGTATATACAATATACATATATGTGTATATATGTACGTATGTATATACAATATACATATATGTGTATATATGTACGTATGTATATACAATATACATATATGTGTATATATGTACGTATGTATATACAATATACATATATGTGTATATATGTACGTATGTATATACAATATACATATATGTGTATATATGTACGTATGTATATACAATATACATATATGTGTATATATGTACGTATGTATATACAATATACATATATGTGTATATATGTACGTATGTATATACAATATACATATATGTGTATATATGTACGTATGTATATACAATATACATATATGTGTATATATGTACGTATGTATATACAATATACATATATGTGTATATATGTACGTATGTATATACAATATACATATATGTGTATATATGTACGTATGTATATACAATATACATATATGTGTATATATGTACGTATGTATATACAATATACATATATGTGTATATATGTACGTATGTATATACAATATACATATATGTGTATATATGTACGTATGTATATACAATATACATATATGTGTATATATGTACGT
>NC_061852.1:29712149-29715055 GCF_019202785.1 Penaeus chinensis | reverse complement strand
CTTTTTTGATCTGGGCTCTTCCTGTTTTTTGTTTTTTTATCATTGTCGTTTGTATTCATTTCCTTACAATTTCAGCCAAGAAGTGTCTTAAAATATCCTGCTACATTCCATAAACTTTTTTCACCCTTTTTTCTTGATTTGGCGAGAAGCTCGACCTTTTGGCAAAACTTTCGAGAAAAAATATATAGCCTGTTTCAGAATACCAGAGTGGAGAATTGGCAAAAATGTCTGAAGAAAACGCACAACCTCGTATTACCCTCGCTGGAGCCGCTTTCCTGGCACGTATGGTGAACGGCGCGCCATGCACTGATCGCGGTTCTCCTTGTGGGATCGAGAAGCCGTTCTTGTTATCGACGGTATTTGTAGCTGCAGTTGCAATGAAAGCTGGCTTGTTTGGGAAGTGATATTAGACATGCAAATACATGGTTGAGGCCGAGAGACAGCAAGTTCCGGTTACAATTCGAAATGTAAACAGTGCGGTTTGCCCATTAGAAAGTTATCGTCGGTGAAGCTACAAAATTTGTATGAACTTCAAAATTTAAATGATCCGGCGTTTTGCGAAGGCTTGCACGAGAAGCCGAGCTGCTTTCAGGCTGCGACGGCGGTTCTGGCGGCGACGGAGGAGAGGCCTGGCCAGCAAAGCCGCACGAGGACTACACGGGCGCGGTAGTCGTGTCGCGCCAGAATCGTCGTGCATCAGCCACGGCCACCGCGGGATGCCAGCTGCTGAATGACTAACAGTCTGTAATAGGTGTGCTGTTTAGACGCCACGTGCACGTATCTCAATTAAGGCAGGCTCAAAGGTGGACTGAATTCCGAAGGGAAGCTTGGATCTCATATGTGCGCAGGTTTCTATCATTTATATTATATTTTAAATGTTTATTGAAATTCATGAACGCAAGATGCTTCGTCATCACAAGGAACGATATGTACGTGTTCACATGATGAAAAAAAACGTGTCAGCACCTAGCTGTATGTTTAATGTTGCAATATATTTCACATTTTAATGCAAGTGCAATATGCAAGATGTAAAAAAAAGGGAAATCGCGTAACAAAAATAGATAGTGCTTCTTTCACAAAAATGGTGTGATATCCATTAAGAGGGCCGCTGCCCGGGTCACTACGGACGGGTCGGGGAGGTCACGGGAGACTTTTGTAAGCTGACCTTTGCTTATGGACGACCACGCCTTTGGCCCCTCCCCCACCCCACCCCCCCCCCACCCCCCCCCCACTCCCATTTGCCAAGGTGCATGTGTACATTGCTTGTGGACTGAACTCACTCGCCTGCTTAAAAAGAAAATGAAAACCAGCCTGGCAAAGATGAGGACGTTGGGTAAACACGCCTGGCAGTTGTTGCTTTGTTTTCCAAGATGGCGGCGAATCGTGACGTTTGTCTTGTCAGATTCAGTTCTATCCATCTTCACTATGAACACCCAAGTCCAAAATCATAACTCTGTTGAATTATCGTAAATTCTGCCCTCGAGAACTTTTCAAGCAACTTGCAACAAGATAATGGCCGCTTCTGCAATATTGCTTTTATGAACTCTACAATTTTCCATCGCTCGTCTTGAGAAGCCTGATCGAGGGGAGATATGACGACCCCGCGCTTTTCTTAGTATTCAAATTTATGCAGATTTTGAATACAATTTATGAGCACAAGAGCTCTACAGAGCGGGGTAACAGGGGAGGCTCCCGCGTGAGGGCAGCTTTGTTTGAGTGAGCAATATTCCTGATAAGCAAGACAGGTGGATCTGAAGTTGCAGTGTCGGAGTGCAGTGCCGAGTAGCAGTGAATTTCGCCGCAATCTTGCTTATTTATGCAATGGGCCAAGAGTGTTTTCTTGAATTTCCTTTTTTTTTTCGTTTTGAATATTTCATGCGTGGAGCCTCGACTGGCGTCTGCGCGTGTCGTGCATTCGCAACATGAAGTAATATGCATTTCTAAAATTCAAAAATAGGACAGATATAATATGGAGGAAAAGTTTGGAAAATAAAAGACAGTCATTTGGTCTAATACCATGCCAGCGGCCCCACTCCTCGCACAGGTCGTGTCCTGCACCTTGCTCTGTCTCCGGTCGCTAATTGGTGGCAGCGCCTCACGAGAACGAGATCTCGCGTGTCCAGGCCTTGGCTTCTGCGGATGCGGCTCCCGACGGACGAATGGCGAGTCCGCCTGTGTGTGCACGCTAAAGCAAATGGATTCTCGGAGAAAAAGAGAATTGGACATATTTATACACACACACACACACACACATGTCCGTGCGCGCGCGCGTGTGTGTGTATGTGCACGCATATATATGGAACCTTCGTACTTTGTGTGTATGTGATTGCCCGCAAACAGTTAATGTTTTAGACACAAGTAAAAATATGCCTTTTTATTAATAAATAGATCAGACGCTAAATCAAGGGAAATCTTGCCATTTCATTCGCCGATGAATTAGAATTTAAAAGCAGAAACAAAGTCATGAATCATCGGCGATGAAAAAAGTGGGCGGACATCATCGCCCAGAGATATCGAGGCCCTCACGCGAGGCACTCGGGCGGACTGTCGCTGAGGCCGGGCAGCTGCTTTAGCCTCCTGCAGCTGGGCTTGCGTTTGTGAGCCCTTCTTGCGCGGGGCCGTCGCTCAGGACTTCGGCGGGCGGCGACTGAGGCAAGACCCGCGCCTCGCCTCCTGCGGCTGCAGGAGGGAAGCGGAGCGAAGGCCATCCCATGATATATATGTATATATATATATATATATATATATATATATATATATATATATATATATATATATGTATATATGTATGTATATATATATGTACATTTATATATATATATATATATATATATATATACAAGTTTGTGTGTATGCACACACACACATATGCATTTTATATGTATATATATATATATATACATATA
>NC_061852.1:29697149-29699649 GCF_019202785.1 Penaeus chinensis | reverse complement strand
TAAGGAGGAAGTAACTCTTTCCGGCACCTGATGGTTTCCTACCTTCTTCCAGCTGGATTTCGCAAAAAGTTCATGCAATTTAGGTGGTGACCCGGATCCATGTACGGAATGAAGGTAAAATAGGATTCCTCGCCAGGGAATTTTTCATTTAAAAATCATGTGTTAATTTTTTTTTTTTTTTTTTTTTTTTTTTGGGGGGGGGGGTTGGTAATCATCTTTCTGTGAGTGCTTTGTATTGATGGTAGATGCACCAGTGTACTCCTCAAAGTGATGTGCAGCTTTTTTGTCGCGGTGATGTAAATAGGCATTACAATTCACTAATTCAATTCTTTTTATGATGTAAATTAGTACCACAGAGCATTAATTAGGACACTGTACAACTACATTACATTCTTTTCATCGCATTCCCTCTTTCAAAAGAAGTTCGGTTCTGCTATCCGAATATTCACTTTTATTTCTTGGCCGATGCGCATTTTCCTGCTGTTGCATTGTGGCATTTCTATTCTTTTGTGAATTATCGTTATTTCTTAGTAGTGCAAATTCTCTTCTTTGCCTTCGTCTGAATGAAATTGCCTCTGATCGCTAATCTTGTTTGATTCCTTACTGATTCGTTCTGGGCCTCTCCCCTTTATTATTTGGTTTCTGTGCCATCTTCGCCCCATCCCCCTCTCTGCCTCCCCCTTCTCTCTCTCTCTCTCTCTCTCTCTCTCTCTCTCTCTCTCTCTCTCTCTCTCTCTCTCTCTCTCTCTCTCTCTCTCTCTCTCTCTCTCGCCGCCAGTGGATGGTCACCCCGGCCATTCCTTGCACACAGGGGGTAATTTAGAAGCAAAATAAAAAAGACAGCATGTCACACCAAGAATATCCATTACAACAAATGGAATAAATTGAATAAACTTTCCCTCTCTCTCTCTCTCTCTCTCTCTCTCTCTCTCTCTCTCTCTCTCTCTCTCTCTCTCTCTCTCTCTCTCTCTCTTTCTCTCTTTTCCCATTTTTCTTCCCTCCATCCTTGTGCAAATTATTCATTCTAATTCAACGTACCTTATAGAAATTACCCATTTACATCACCAAAGCCTTTTTGCGTCACAACACTCTCGTGACGGATGATTAATTGATCCGTCTGGTCACAGTGTTAATTGCCATTCATCCGGCTTATGGAGGCTATTAATTCATCCAAGGCGTTCACCTCTCCACTCTCCGATGGATCATTCATTCATTCTGACTTGTAATGAGGATCAGTTCCTACATACTTTTCTCAGCAACTGTTATAGGTACAGTTATTCATTCTCATCCAGTCAAGAATTTCACTCAAGAATTTCACTCAAGAATTTCAGCTATATCAATGAACTCTATGATAAACAAATGTTCATTTTTGTTTTATAAAAAATATGAAGTCTGAGAGGGAAAAAAACAATGTATTCTGATAAATAGCTATTACCGATAATGAGATGACACAGCCCGCAAAGACTACATTTAGTCTTCGCATTTGCATACTGACAACTATTAATGTTCTAGAAACCCGTGGTAAGAATGACGGGTTAGCGGGGTGCGCGCTTGCGCCTGTGCGTGTGTGTGTGCCTGGAAGGCTTGTGCCTTCTGGAGGATGTGGGGGAGGCACTTATGCGCTGGGTACGTCTGGGGCCTTTGTGCTTGAGGCCCCTGCTTGCAGGAAAATGGGGAAGGGGAGACGGGGAGAGGGAGGAGAAAGAGAGAAAAAGGCGAGCGAGGGAGAGAGAGGGACGAAACTAGGAGAGACAGACAGAGACAAACAGACCAAGGCTGAGGCAGAGAGACGCACAAAGACAGACACACGCAGAGTGGGACAGACAGACAGAAGAAAAGCAACAGGCGCACAGAAGGAAGACAAGAGAACGAGGAGAGAAGGGAGTGATCTTCCACAAGAAAGAGAGAAAGGGCGGCGTTCGTGTCCATGAACTATTTTCTCACTTATATTTCATACTAGTGACCCTAATTGGACCATTTATCATTTAATTATTCTGCAAACCTTAATTATCCCAGTCTGCAGTCCGACCCGCTTCTTCTTGTTCTTCATCTCCTCCTCCCCCCCCCCCCCCCCGCCTCGTCTTGCTTCAGCTGGCAAGCCTCTTCCAAAGAACCTGATTTCTTATACACTATTTATTTTCATCACGATTTCCACCCTTGATAATGATCACGAGGAACTCCAGAGTGAGCCCCCGCCCTCCTCGGCCCCTCCGCTCTCTCCTCTTCTTCCTCTTCCTCTTCCCCGTGCGCTGCTTCCCCCCTCCCTTTCGCCGCTCTCTTCCCTTTTCTCCCTCCCCTCCTCGTCGCTTTGCCCACTTCCCCTTCGCTCCCTTTACCCTGTGGGCCCTCTCCCCTTCCTCCATCCTTCCCATTCGACCTTCCTTCCCTCCCCCCCTTCCACCTTTCCTTCCTCCCACTCCCCCTCCCCCTCCTCCTCCTTCCTCCCTTTCTCCTCCTTTCCCCTTCCTTTTCCTCCCGTCTGGCCTTCCTTCCTCCAGCC
>NC_061852.1:29689649-29692149 GCF_019202785.1 Penaeus chinensis | reverse complement strand
CCTCTGCAGGATGATTTCCAGTAAAGTTTTTAAAATATGCGATTGTGCGATATTGTGAGCACCCAGGTGTTCCTGGGACCTTCGATAGAGCATGGAATACTGATTTCATTATTTCTTTAGGTAACTTGCCTGTTTCTCAAATATCATTTAGGAAGTTCCAGATGAGATCAATACATTTCTCGCCCGGAACATTCCGATGTATAAACCGACAGGACCTGCAGTTTTCCCAGATTTCAGAATTGGTGGCTCTTGTTCATCGTCAAAATGTTTTTGAATATACTCTTTCCAGCGGGCACTGACATCTTCGGTCCCGTGCAGAATTCATCAGTTTTTGCCGCTGAGCCGTTTTGGTTATTCTCCTAAATTTTCCTACTTGACGTCATGTAGTTGAGTGGGTCCTAATACTGGGGTGGCTGACCCATGATCTTTCCCCGGCAGAGTAGTTGGTTAGATAATCATTGTTGGTAGTTCTCAAGAACCATCATATCTACGATAGACTCACCCACTACCATATCTAGGTTTGATTTACCAAAATTATGCAAATCGAGCGATGTGCGTGTGCACGGATGTACACACACACACACACACACTAGCATTTGGGCAAATTGTGTGTGTATGTGTCTATATATATGCAGAGATAGATATATAGATAGATATTCACACATGCATATCTATATCTATATAGATATACAGATAGATAGATAAAGAAACAGGTATAGACGATCGATATATATATACATATACATACATACATATATTTATATATATATGTATATATATATCGATAGACAGACAGGTATGGTTCGACATATATATATATATATATATATATATATATATATATATATATATACATATATATATATATATATATATATATTTATATGTACACACAAATATATGTGTGTGTGTGTGTGTCCATCTGTGGCGCTGGGCAAGGAAGGTGCCCGGTCTCTTCCGCGCCGGCTGTGAGAGCCCTGCCAGGGCCTTGCGCGGGAGGGGGGGGGGGCGTGCTGGCGTGACCGAAGCCCCACATTTTCTCACTCTCTGACATGCGATGAGATAAATAACATGTGTTAAACGGAGATTTCATATTAAGATTAGGAACTGCATTGCATTTACGAGGAGCGATGGAGAGCGGAGCCCGGATAGGAATGAGGCTGGAAATGTGAGACATTTCTCCATCTCTCTTCTCTCTCTCCTTTATTACCACTTCTGATCGCATGTTTTCTTTCCACAGTTCTCTTCTCTCCTCTTCTCATATTGTCTCTTCTCTTCTATTCCCCCCATATTCTCTCTCTCTCTCTCTCTCTTTCTCTCTCTCTCTCTTTGCTCTTCTCTCTTCTTCTCCTCCTCTTCTCTTCCTTTCTTTGCTTTTTATTTATATTTTCATCTTTCCTCTTTCCTTTCGTTCTCTTCTTTTTTTCCATTTTAGACTGATAACATAACCAATGAGCTGCCTTTCCTTCCCCGGAAAGTGCCAAGAGTTTTTCCCGAGAGACGGCCGACCTGCGCGGCCGGGGACTCCGCGAGGAGACTGCGGCCACTCTCTCCGTCGCATTTGTGTGCTTCCACACACACACACACACACATATGTGTGTGTGTGTGTGTGTGTACGCATATATATGTGGGGGGGGGTGTACACATACACATACACATATGTGTGTGTGTGTGTTAGTATGTCTGTGTATGTGTATCTATATATATACATATATTTCCATATATATATGTATATGTATACATATATTTCCAAATATATATATATATATATATATATATATATATATATAGATATACACATACACACACATATATATATCCACATATACATATATGAATGTGTGTGTGTATATATGTGTGTATATATATATATATATATATATATATATATATGCTTAGTTATATATATATATATATATTTACATTAATATATATGTATGTATATATATGTATGTATATATATATATATATATATATATATATATATATATATATATATATATATATATATATATGTATACACATATATACCATATATATGCATAGTTCATTTCCTCTGAGTGTTACCCAGACTGATCCCTGGTCAGCAGTGGTATTCCTTTTCCTGCATGAAATGCAATATTTCCTCATTTCATCACCCAAGCACTTGCTGTGTGCACCAACCCCTACGCCATCGCGCTGCCTCGCTCGCCGCCTGCAGGTGCAAGCGGCGCGAGGGATGAACGCCGCCGTCCCTGCCTCGACAGCGGAAAACCGCAAGGCAGTAATGGCCTCTAAAGATGGAAGTGCATCACTGAGGTATCCAGCCACGAGAGGGGATACACATGACGTATGAGCGTCTTTATCGCGGTGATGTATCTCGCCGACGGACGTTCAGGGTGAAGGGTGCGTTGATTCGACGCACCAGCACGCGGCGCGGGTCTGAATGCAGCTGCACCGTCCATTCTCAGGACAGACAGACGGCATCAGCCGAACACAGGCTCTGGGGTGCTCCGATTCG
>NC_061852.1:29614649-29617149 GCF_019202785.1 Penaeus chinensis | reverse complement strand
CTGTAAATAGATGTTTTCAAATCAAATCAAATCTCTCTCTCTCTCTCTCTCTCTCTCTCTCTCTCTTCTCTCTCTCTCTCTCTCTCTCTCTCTCTCTCTCTCTCTCTCTCTCTCTCTCTCTCTCTTCCTTTCTCTTCCCTTTCTTCCTTTCTCTTCCCTTTCTTCCTTTCTCTTCCCTTTCTTCCTTTGCTCTACGCCTTCCTCTTCGTCTTCTCCTGCTGCTCTCTTCCTTTCTCTTCCCTTTCTCTCCCTGCTCTGCGCCTCCTCTTGCCTTCCTCTCCCGACCCGAGGATCAGTCCAGGAGGATACCGAACCCGTCGTCGCTCCTCAGTAAATCTAGTTTGTGTTTAGTGGGTTCCTTCCCGGCGTCAAGTTGGGGAGGCTGTTAGTGTACCTCTGAGGAGGAAAGGGCGTGAGGCTGGGAATATTGATATGGCGTTGAAGGGTAAGCTGCGGTTTTTGATAGTCATATGAGAGTAGCTTGCGTAGGCCTAATCAGATTTCGTAGTATACTTGATTGGTGTCAAGTTTCATTGGCTGTTTGATCAAGTTGACATAATTTCATAGTATACCTGATCAGATAGTGTCATAGTTCCATGGACACTTTTTCGTTGAAGCAGCAGCAGCTCCAGATCTACCAGAGCCCAATCATAGAATAATAAATTCAAAATCTCAAAGGACGGAGTCAACCAGCGACCTCCGTTGACGTTGCGCGCGGCGGATTCAGATGAGCGGAAAGTGTGTCGTGACTGCATGCGCTTTGAGGCTTGTGGCTTGCATCTCTCTGAGTGCGGTCGACGTCTGTAACATGAGTTGGGAGACCGAGTAAAAGGCAGAGCGCCTGAGTGGGTGAAGTGCTTAAGTATAGGTGGCCCTTTCGGGTAAGGCCGAGCCGGAGAGAGAGTGCACGGCGAGAGGGAGCGGAGCCCCTTGCGTGCACGCCTCGAGACGGCGGGCGAGGCATGGCGGCCAGTGCTCGCGCCTTCACTCGAGTTGGAGCGCCAGGCAGCCGTCTCTCCGGAAGATCTCTCTAGCTCAGGTATCATTTCGCAGCTTGCATCCCTTTCTGTGATCTTTCATCCTCTCCTCTCCCCTCCTCTCCCCTCCTCTCCCCTCCTCTCCCCTCCTCTCCCCTCCTCTCCCCTCCTCTCCCCTCCTCTCCCCTCCTCTCCTCTCCTCTCCTCTCCTCTCCTCTGCTCTGCTCTTCCCTCCTCTGCTCTCCCCTCCTCTGCTCTCCTCTCCTCTTCTCTCCTCTCCTCCTCTCCTCTGCTCTACCCTCCTCTCCTCTCCCCTCCTCCCCTCTCCTCTCCTCTCCTCTCCTCTCCTCTCCTATCCTATCCTATCCTCTCCTCTGCTCTCCTCTCCTCTCCTCTCCTCTCCTCTCCTCTCCTCTGCTCTCCCCTCCTCTCCCTTCCTCTCCTCTCCTCTCCTCTCCTCTCCCCTCCTCTCCCCTCCTCTCCCCTCCTCTCCCTTCCTCTCCCTTCCTCTCCTCTCCTCTCCTCTCCTCTCCTTTCCCCTCCCCTCCCCTCCCCTCCCCTCCCTCTCCCTCCCCTCTCCTCTCCTCCCCTCTCCTCTCCTCTCCTCTCCTCTCCTCTCCTCTCCTCTCCTCTCCTCTGCTCTCCCCTCCTCTTCCCTCCTCTTCTCTCCTCTCCTCTCCCCTCCTCTCCCCTCCTCTCCCCTCCTTTCCCCTCCTCTCCCCTCCTCTCCCCTCCTCTCCCTTCCTCTCCCCTCCTCTCCCTTCCTCTCCTCTCCTCTCCTCTCCCCTCCTCTCCCCTCCTCTCCCCTCCTCTCCCCTCCTCTCCCTTCCTCTCCCTTCCTCTCCCTTCCTCTCCTCTCCTCTCCTCTCCTCTCCTCTCCTCTCCTCTCCCCTCCCCTCCCCTCCCCTCCCCTCCCCTCCCCTCTCCTCCCCTCTCCTCCCCTCTCCTCCCCTCTCCTCCCCTCTCCTCCTCTTCTCTTCTCTTCTCTTCTCTTCTCTTCTCTTCCCTTCCCTTCCCTTCCCTTCCCTTCCCTTCCCTTCCCTTCCCTTCCCTTCCCTTCCCTTCCCTTCTCTTCTCTTCTCCTCTCCTCTCTTCCTCCTGATTCCCCCGCTTTCCTTCTCGTTTCGTCTTTCCCACGTAATCTTCAACAGTTGTTTCTTTCTTTTCGTTTCCTCGCTCTCCTGTGATCAGGTTTTTAAAAAATCTTACGTAAGTACTTTTCGAACATCCAAAGGTTTGACCGTATTCACGCGTCATGGTAGAGGGGCGTGTGGGCGGGCGTGTGGTCGGGCGTGTGGGCGGCGGTAAAGACAGGCCATGTTGTTTAGAGGGTTGGTTGCATGATCGGTTCGTGTGCATGGCGGGGTTAGTTAGCGAGGCGCGGCGGTCGGAGTGCGCCGTTTCCCGCTCCGTCCGTCCATCCGTCCGTTCGCAAGTGTCATCTCTGTCCGTCCGTCCGCCCGCCGGCCGCAAGTTCTATCTCTGTCCGTCCGTCCGTCCGTCCGTCTGTCCGTCTCGTGGCA
>NC_061852.1:29607149-29612149 GCF_019202785.1 Penaeus chinensis | reverse complement strand
CTCCTCCGTGGGGTTCCATCTCCGAGGGGCATGGGCTGCTCCTGGAGCGAGTTTGCTTCGCATTGGGAGGTTTTGATGTCCGTTGCAGAGATGCCCAAATTGCATTCCCTTCCGTATATCCCCGGAATTTATAGCCCTTGGGGGGGGGGGGTTCTTGTGCATAATGTATCAGCCCTTATCCTGCATACCGGTAACTTCCCGGCATAGCCCTACGGTTCATTTTAGCGGCAGGCTTCTTCTCGCATGGAAATAAAGGCAGAGATGAGTAGGAACATATATTTGCCATTTGTGTGTTTCACACGTGGCATGGAAAGTAATGTGTCTGGCATATCATTTGCTCCCCTTCTGTGGCCTCCTTTCTCCCCAGCCGTTTCCCCGTCCCCTCCCGTCCTCTCCCCGGGGCAGCCAGGCCTTTTCCCCTCGCTCGCTCTGCGAGGGGAGTGTCTGCTTGCGTGCGCTCGAGGGTATGCATTTGTGTGTGTGTGTGTGTGTGTGTGTGTGTGTGTGTGTGTGTGTGTGTGTGTGTGTGTGTGTGTGTGTGTGTGTGTGTGTGTGTGTGTGCGCGCGCGCGTGCGTGGACTTCCGTGTAAGTAAGCTTTGTTTGAGTTCATTTTAACGTGCGTTTTTGCGCTGATTTGCATGTGAGCCCTATATCTCTCTGCCCCTTAGCCAGGGTTAGGGGTAGACTTGACAGGGATGTTTAGCATTGCAGGTCAGGACTAGGCCGCTTCAGAGGTCACAGGCTATTGATCGGGCGTTGGCTGTGCAAGGAAGACCTGTTGGTAGCCCTGAAGGGGAGGGAGGCGGAGGGGAAGGGGGGGGGGGGTCGAGAAAGAGATTGAAGCGTAAAGCCAAGGCGCGGGAGAAAACGACAGGTCACGTGTTCGATTGCGAAAGAATTCTTGTTACCTGCGATGGGAAAGTGCTACTTTATTGTTATTATTAGAATAATTTCTGTTATTGTTTTTGCTCTTGTCTCTGTTTTCTTGCTGTTGTTTCTTACTATTGTTATTAATGATATTTGTATTATTGACAGTATTATTATTATTGTTGTTGTTGATGCTGATGTTATTATTATTGTTATTATTATTAATGTTGTTGTTGATGATTTTGTAGGCTTGTTGTTTTCTTGATATTAATTCTTACTAGTGTTATTATTAATAATATTTGTGTTTTTAGCGTTATTATTATTGTTGTTGTTTTTGTTGTAGTTGTTAATGTTGCTGTTACTGAATTAATATTCATACAATCAATGATAATAGTATCGTCATTATCATTATTGACGACATTTTTGCTTGGTCGTCTGTATCCCCAGATGGGCCCCGATAAGACTATAAATGTCATTCACCCAGTGCTTGCCAGCAACAAAGGTGGTGTTCAGCCCCTTTAGACACAAGGGCCCCGCGGTTTTTCACTATCTCCCCGGCCCCCTTTTTTTTTTCTCCCCCTTTTCCCCCTCCATTCCTTCCTTCCCCTCCCCTTCCTCCTTTTTCTTCCCTTCCCCCTTCTCCCTCCCTCCCCTTTTTTCCTTCCCCTCCTCCCCCTTTTCCCCCTCCTCCTTCCCCCTTCCCCTCCTCCTCCCCCTTTCCTTTTTCCTCCTCCCCCTTTTCCCTCCTTTCCCTTTTCCTTTTTTCTTTCCCTTCTTTTCCTTTCCCTTTTCCTTTTCCTTTCCCCCCCCCTCCTTTTTCCCCCCTCCTTTTCCCCCTTTTCCTTCCCCCTTTCCCCTCCTTTTCCCCCCTCCTTTCCCTCCTTTTCCCCCTCCTCCCCTCCTTCCCCCCCTCCCCTTCCCCCTCCTCCTCCCCCCCTCCTTCCCCCTTCCCCTTCCCCCTCCCCTCCTTCCCCCTTCCCCCTTCCCCCTTCTCCTTCTTTTTCCTTTTCCTTTTTCCTTCCCCTTCTCCCTTTCCCCTCCCTTTCCTTTCCTTTTTTCTCCCTTTCCCCTCCTTTCCTTTTCTCCCTTTCCTTTTTTCCTTTTTTCCCTTTCCCCTTTCTCCCTTTTCCCTTTCCTTCCTTCCCTTTTCCCCTTCCCCCTTTCCCCCTTCCCCCTTCCCCCCTTTCCCCCTTCCTTTCCCTTTCTTCTCCTTCTTTTCTCCTTTCCCTTTTCCCCCTTTCCCCCCCCTTCCCCCTTTCCCCCTTCCCCCTTCCCCCCCCCCTCTCCCTTCCCCCTTTTCCCCCTTCCCCCTTTTCCCCCTTCCCCTTCCCTCTCCCTTTTCCTTTTTCTTTCCCTTTCCTTCCTTCTTTCCTTTCCTTCCCTTCTTCCCTTTTCCTTTTTCCCTTTTCCTTCTTTCTCCTTTATTCTCCTTTTTCCTTTTCCTTCTTTTTCCTTTCCTTCCCCTTCCCCCCCTCCTTCCACCCCCTTCCCCCTTCCCCCCTTCCCCCTTCCCCCCCTTCCCCCTTTCCCCCTCCCCTCCTTCCCCCTCCCCCCTTCCCCCTTTTTTTTTTCCTTCCCCCTTTTTCTCCTTCTTTCCCTTCCCCCTCCCCCTTCCCCCCTTTCCCCCTCCCCCCCTCCCCTCCTTCCCCCCTCCTTCCCCCTCCCTTCCTTCCCCCCCTTCCCCCTTCCCCCCTTTTCCTCCCCCTTTTCCCCCTTTCCCCCATTCCCCCTTTCCCCCTCCCCTCCCCCTTCCCCCTTTTCCCCCTTTCCCCCTTCTTTCTCCTTCCCCCTTCTTTTCCCTTTTTTCCTTTTCCCCTTTTCCTTCTTCTCCTTCTTTCCCCTTTTTTTCCCTTTTTCCCTTTTCCCCTTTTCCTTCCTCCTTCTCCCCCTTTTTTCCCTTTTCCCTTTTTCCCTTTTTCCCTTTTTCTTTCTCCTTTTCCCCTTTTCCCCTTTTCCTTCCCTTCCCTTTCCTTCTTTCCCTTTTTCTCCTTTTCCCTTTCCCCCTTTTTTCCTTTTCCCCTTTTCCTTCCTTTTTTCCTTCCCTTTTCTTTTTCCTTTTTCCTTCTCCTTTTTTCTCCTTTCCTTTTTCCCTTCTCCTTCCCTTCCCTTTTCCCTTTTCCTTCTCCCTTCTCCTTCTCCTTTTCTTTCTCCTTTTTCCTTTTCCCTTTCCCTTTTTCCCTCCCTTCCCCTTTCCCTTTTTTCTTCCCTTTTCCTTCATTTCCCTTTCCCTTTCCCTTTTTCCTTTTCTCCCTTTTCCTTCCCCCCTCCTTCTTTCCCCCTTCCTTTCCTCCCCCTCCCCCTTTCCCCCCTTCCCCCTCCCCCTTCCCCCTTTTTTTCCCTTTTTTCTCCTTACCCTTTCCTTTTTCCTTTCCTTTTCCCCTTTTCTTTTCCTTTTCTCCTTCTCCCTTTTTCCCCCTTCTTTCCCTTTTCCTTCTTCCCTTTCCCTTCTCCTTCTCCTTCTTCTTTCCCCCTTCCCCCTTCCCCTCCCCCTTCTTCCCTTTTTCCCCCTTCCCTTTCCCTCCTTCACCTTTTCCTTCCCTTTTTCCCCCTCCTTCTTTCTTCCCCCTTTCCTTTCCTTCCCTTTTTTTCTCCTTTTTTCTCCTTTTTTCCCTTTTCCCCTTTTCCCTTTCCCCTTTTCCCTTTTCCTTTTCCCTTTTTCTTTCTCCCTCTTTCCTTTCCCTCCTTTTTCTTTTTCCTTTTTTTTTTCTTTCTCTTTTCTTTCCTTCCCCCCCCTTTCTTTCCTCGTTTTTTCCTTTTTGTTTTTTTGGGGCCCCCTTTTTTTTTTAATTCCTGTTTCTTCTTTTCCCCCATTTTCCCTCCTTTTTCTCCTTTCCCTTACACCTTTTTTCTAAAAATCCCTTCTTTTCCCTTCTCCCCCTTCCTTTCCTCCCCCCTGGGCCCCTTCCCCTTTCTCTTTTCCCCCCTTTCTCCCTTCCGCCCTTTTTTTTTTTCCCCTTTTCCCCTTTTTTTTTCCCCCCTTACTTTTCCCTTTTTTCTTCCCTTCTCCCCTTTTCGTCGGGCTGCCAGGAGGGCAAAGGGGCGCGAGCCAGCTTGGGAGGTGTGGGCGTTCCATGCAGTGTGTGCATTGCTCAAAGTTTTCGGTGCATTTTTTTTGAGTGCTCGTGTTCTTTTTATAGTTGGAGAAAGCCCTAAAAGTATCTGCAAATGAGTGGTTGCGGCCGCCTATTTGTAGCCGCGGATGAGCCAGTGATTTTGTGACTCGCGTGTCGCACTATGACAGCAAGGAGTTTTATGTCGTAACGCCGATACGCCAGATGAATCGATGGTGAGTTGGCCCAAATATGAGGACTGAAAACAACGGCCCTGTGACAGGCGATCGCATGAGACCTGCAGCGGCTGGCCACTGAACTCTAACATTGGACGTCTTTTCCCCTCTTCTCTCATCCCTTGAAAGACTCGTCCCGTTATTTTGATCGAATTTCCCTGTTTCTCCTATTTCTGTTCCCTATCCTTGACAGATTTCAGTATTACAGTTTCTTCCATAGCTTCTGAGCTCTCTCCGGTTTTCAGTTTTGTTTTTTATAGTCTTTGTGTCCTTCCTTCCTTCCTCTCTCTTCTGCTCACCTCTCCCGGTCTCATCCTGCCATTCTGTCACTCACCTTCCTCTCTGCGTGTCCGATTCAAAGTGAATAGAAAATCACTGAAAGCAACTTGGGCGTTCGGTGCGTAGCGTCACGGTAACCATGGCAACATCGTCCAACGGCTACTCCGCGACAGGCGACTGCAGCCGCCACGCCCGCTGGCCTGACCATGCCTGGGCCATGGGCGAGAAAAGGTAAACAGACTCTGCTTGTCGTTCTCAGGGAGAAGGGCGGGGAGTGCATGGGGCAACGAGGCTTGTTGTGCTGAGTTGGGCAGCTGTTTGTTATTAGTATTGTTATTACTGCTTTTGTCTCGTCATATCATTGCCTTTATTATGCTCGTTGTTATCACCATTATTATTTTATGTTACTGGACTAGCACTGTGCTTTACCTAATTTGTTTCTGTGTGTGTGTTTGTGTTTGTATATGCATATATACTTATGTGCGTTTGACCGGGCATACGCTCGCAGCGTACGCATGTGCGTGCAGTCAAAGTAAAAGAATTGTGTCAGACCAGTCCTTGCCCTTG
>NC_061852.1:29579870-29582049 GCF_019202785.1 Penaeus chinensis | reverse complement strand
CGTAGGATTGCAAGTCGAGAAGGCGGCTGGTCTGGTTGGGCTTTTTAGCGAATCATCTGCTGAGCTCCATGGCTAAGAGGCTGAGGTACGATCGTGGGCAGGAAGACCGCGTGGGGGTGCATATTCCACGAGAGAGCGGACTTGCATACAGAGCGGAAATGCCCCGGGCATCCAGAGGACGCACACGGCTCAGTCTCCACGCGGCTTTCTTGCCAACATCACGAACGTGGTTAGTTAAAGTCAGGGTATCTTTGGCTTCCACGCCCAGGAAGGTGATGGATGACTCAAGTGGCAGTTCTCTCCCTTCCAACAGAACGGTGGGAATATGTATCAAGGGTCCGCTGACGTCGAGATTTGAGTATTAGCTGTTTTATCTGGGGCTAGATCGACACTCCAGCGTCCTCCCCATGAGACGATGGGTTGAAGAACTTGGTTCATGTGTGCGACGATAGCTCGATGATCGCCACTGCCACAGGGGAAGCAAGGGCGCAGTCATTCGCTCATGCATGTGCCTCCGGGACAAGGCGAAGCAGGTTATCTAAAAATGTTCCAGAGGAGTGGGTCTTGCATAAGGCGGAGGAGGTCGCCGCGCGCTCCCACGCTGTTAAGTTTGGCGGCGAGGCCGAGGTACAACACCCTGGCAAATGCCCCTGCTGTGTCGAGCGCTATGACGGAGGTGTCCATGCCTTTGTCAAGGCGCTTGGGATCAGGCACTGCCATCTTGCTTGAGAAGAAGGCTGCAAGCACTTCGGCTCTGGGTTGCTACTGTACCGTTATGTTTTTGCAGTGGCGGTATGCTTTCACCACGAGCAAAGCCCTGCTGCTGCTGCTTAAGGGTGCTCCACCAAGACGTGCTACCCACAGACTGGCCACTGAGCTTACTTTCCAGGTCTACTTGCCATCGCTGCCGAACCCGCCTCTGCACCTGGCTCCGAGTTGCACAGCTTTGTCAGTAAAGCTACTTGTTAGCCTGAGTCGGGTGTCTCACGTAGCGTCTCGAATGAGGAGGGTTTCTGTGAAAGCATGAATTTGTTCATCCACATCACCCGTGGGGATAGAGGGCTAAGGCGTGTGTTGTAGAGCATCACAAGCCTTTCCAGTCCGCTCTGCCCCAGAGCCAGTTGGTGCGTGTCAGTGGACTATCCCTCCTACTCAGATGTTAATCACACTCAGGACTGCAAGGTGGTTTGTTAATCCAAACACTGTCAGTAGCTCTTCGAGGGATCTAGCAGTTAGGTGCTGATCAATGTCACCTAACGCTGTTGCAGTAGCCCATCCATGTAGACCAGCAGAAAGTCAGCGGGATCACTTCCTCGCCACTGTGGACGATAACAAACACACAGCAAGATCGAGCTTTAGTGCTGGGTCCATACCTTGAAGAGCATCATCCAGGGCATCTGGGAGAAGCTCGTCGATTGGGGTGAGGGATAGACTTGTGGAAGCAGACTGCAGACCCACCAAAGGCCCTGCGCTTCCTGTCACGTCGATGACACCTTCTCTAACCACATACTTTGCCAAAATTGTCCGGGACAGATTTATTTAGGAAGGTTTGCATACATGCAATAATATCAGGAATGTGTGAATTCACATGGTTGTGAGTAAGGTCACCTATGTTGGTCTGGAGACCCCTGACATTAGCGGAAATTATGATAATGTGGTCATTTTTCTAAGGGCCTGAGTGGTTGACGCAAGGCAATTGATAATTTGCTTGTGTCTGGCTGGGGTGAAGCAGGAAAGGTGTGGTGTACTAGCCGTTTAGCTTGGTAATGTGGCCCAACTACCACTCTCTTTCTCTTTCTCTTTCTCTTTCTCACTCACTCATTCACTCATTCACTCATTCACTCATTCACTCACTCACTCACTCACTCACTCACTCACTCACTCACTCACTCACTCACTCACTCACTCACTCACTCACTCACTCACTCACTCACTCACACACAGACACATACTCACTCTCTCTTTCTCTCTCTCTCTCTCTCTCTCTCTCTCTCTCTCTCTCTCTCTCTCTCTCTCTCTCTCTCTCTCTCTCTCTCTCTCTATCTATCTTTCTGTTTCTGTTTCTCTTTCTCATTTTCTCTCACTCTCTCTCTCACACACACACACACGCACACGCACACGCACACGCACACGCACACTCACACGCGCACGCACTCTCTCTCTCTCTCTCTCTCTCTCT
>NC_061852.1:29562370-29569870 GCF_019202785.1 Penaeus chinensis | reverse complement strand
TCCTCTCTCTCTCTCTTTTCCTCTCTCTCTCTCTTTCCTCTCTCTCTCTCTCTCCCTCTCTCTCTCTCTCTCTCCCTCTCTCTCTCTCCCTCTCTCTCTCTCTTTTCCTCTCTCTCTCTTTCCCTCTCTCTGTCTCTTTCCCTCTCTCTCTCTCATTTCCTCTCTCTGTCTCTTTTCCTCTCTGTCTCTTTTCCTCTCTCTCTGTCTCTCTCTCTCTCTCTCTCTCTCTCTCTCTCTCTCTCTCTCTCTCTCTCTCTCTCTCTCTCTCTCTCTCTCTCTCTCTCTCTCTCTCTCTCCCCCCCTCATTCCCTCTCTCTCTCTCTCTCTCTCTCTCTCTCTCTCTCTCTCTCTCTCTCTCTCTCTCTCTCTCTCTCTCTCTCTCTCTCTCTCTCCCTCTCTACCCCCCCTCCCCCTCCCTCGCTCTCTCTCTCTCCCCACCTCCCCCTCCTCTTTCTCTCTTCCTCTCTCTCTCTCTCTGTCTCTCCTCTCTACCCCCTCCCTCTCTCTCTCTCTCTCTCTCTCTCTCTCCTCTCTCTCTCTCTCTCTCTCTCTCTCTCTCTCTCTCTCTCTCTCTCTCTCTCTCTCTCTCTCTCTCTCTCTCTCTCTCTCTCTCTCTCTCTCTCTCTCTCTCTCTCTCTCTCTCTCTCTCTCTCTCTCTCTCTCTCTCTCTCTTTTCTCTCCCCCTCATTCCCTCCCTCTCTCCCTCTCTGCCTCTATCCCTTCTTCCCTCTCCCTCCCTCCCTCCCTCCCTCCCTCCCTCCCTCCCTAATATTTGATTTCAAAGAGCTGTTGATCCTAATGATTGTCTTTTGTTTCAGGAAAAGAGAATGCTAGTGTTTGTAGAAGCTTCAGTCATGGAAGAGTCGCTGGTCACCAACCACTCTGGCTTCCCGGTACTGAAGGACAAGCTCATGAGTTTCCGAGAGGGGCAAGATGATCTCACAGACAAAATTGATTTCATCATTTGTTTAGGTGGTGATGGCACTCTCCTCTATGCCTCATCACTCTTCCAGGTAACCATTTGATGGGTAGGGATATTTGCAATAAGGTCTTTTTTTGAATAGGTGATTGTTTCCTAGGTGTTGTTGCAATGTCTTTTTTTTTCGTGTTTCCTAGGTGTCCTTCAAACCAGGATGCATTGTTATCTATAAAGGAAGATTGTGATTGGATGACTATAAATTTACAGTAGTCTAGATAATTACTGGCTATGGCATGAATACTACTGATTATTTATTAATTTGTTTGGATTTGGATCTCTTCACTGTATTTACTATTTAAAGGCTACATTATTTACTCTTTTCATTAAATTTTAATTTTGTTTCTGCCCAAACAGCAAAGTGTGCCACCAGTCATGGCCTTCCACCTGGGGTCCCTGGGTTTTCTCACTCCCTTTAAGTTCGACAATTTTCAGGATCAGGTCACTAATGTCCTTGAAGGTAAGTACTGTTTTCATTAAACTGAGCATGGTAGGAAGTCACATTATGCCTTCAACTTTTTTTGTGAAAAAGTGCCACTGAATTTTAATGTAGTTGTTCTTGTAGCTTTTAGCAGTAACCAAACAAATTAGAGGTTTGATGTGATTGATGGTGATAAGATTCCCAAATGGGATAACAATGATAGAGTAATTTTGTATGTAGTTGCAAAAGAAAGTTTTTAAAAATTCAAATTCACAAAATAGGTAGATATATATGATATGAAAAATAGAAAGAACAGTAATAGCAAAAAAGGCACATAAAGGAAACATGTTTTAAAGTGTGAATGGTATGTTTATGTCACAATAGAGCGTTCTTACTTCTTACTCCTCTGCTTAATCATTCCAGGCCACGCAGCCCTGACCTTGAGATCGCGTCTGAGATGCATCATTCTTCGCAAAGACCAAGAGACTGGCAAGGGTGGCTGTCCCCCCACAAACCTCTTGGTATTGAATGAAGTGGTCATCGACCGTGGACCCTCACCATATCTCTCCAACATTGACCTCTACCTTGATGGCAAGAGAATCACATCAGTACAAGGAGATGGTAGGTTCACTTGACCTGTTTGACCACTATAAGACCTTATGTGGCAGCAAAAGTCATTGTACAAGCTTAATTTTTCTCTCTCTCTCTCTCTTTTTGTTTGTTGCTTTTGGTTGCCCTGCTTTTATCTTCATGTGGGCACTCATCATATAGCATTGACATATTCAGGTGTGTGGCACATATAGCAACACATACCTGAGATTTAGGGTTTCTAGAAGTAGGTATTAGGATATTTGGTGTAATTGTGTACAGTAGCTGACCACAAGAGTTACATGTGATTGATTTATATAGATTTTGACAATTATTTTGACAGTAAACTAGTCCAGTGGTTTTCAGTCTTTTGTACTCTGTGACCCTTGAGCAGTATGTGATATTATATAATGCCAGTATTTATAGGACTTAGGTTTACAGATTAGGTGAGACATACTGGGGCAGTGGCTCTTAACCTTTTTTCTGAGAATTGATTCTTCCCTCCAAGCCCTACTTGGATTTTTAGATAAGCTTCCCACCCAGATATAAAGATGAAGCAAACAGAATTCAAAACTTATGAATAACAAACAGAGCAACACATGGTTGTTCACTGTGCTTACTATTTTTAGATGTATAGAACAACTAAGGAAAAACATCTCAAAAATGTGATAAAAGAAATGTGAAAGAAGTGATAACCAAGGGCACATGTGATAGATGGGGGGAGAACAGAGATCACCAGTAAGAAATATAAAGTTCCAGGATGAGTTAAAAAAAAAAAGAAAAAAAAAAACATTGTTTTAGAGGGTCAATAAGGACAGAAAATCATATGTGAACCCACCTGTGTCATCTTTTACATTGGGAATTAGGGTGCTGTGTGACACCTAAAACCTGTCTCACGATTAGGGTGAAACACTCCACAAATCTCTACCCAGTTCTGCGATGTAATGGGAATGGCTATTTTACGGGATTTGTTATTTTTCCAACTGGCACACAGTATTTTGGAATTTAGGCCGATACAGAATCTGAATTAACTTATGATTTTCAAAGTGCTTCATAGCCCCTAGGTTAGGAACCTCTGACCTTAAGTATTTTGGCATTGACAGAAGGCTTCATCTACATATTGGAGATTTAAGAACATTATAAAAAGGATAGTAATAAATAGATAAATAATAAAAATGATGATAATGACTGAGGATCAAAAACGCAACAACGCTCGTGTCACCGTATCTTCATAAAAGCAGTGAGTCCTCTCACAGAGCCCTTCCTTCTGTGCCATCCCCACAGGCTTGATTGTATCAACTCCTACGGGTAGCACAGCCTATGCCGTGGCTGCTGGAGCCTCCATGATCCACCCATCGGTGCCAGCCATCATGGTGACCCCCATCTGCCCTCACTCCCTCTCCTTCAGGCCCATCGTTGTGCCAGCAGGCGTCGAGCTCAAGGTAGGAATGCTCCGTTCCTAATCATCTCTTGTGAGGGAAAGGGTGTTGATTGGGTTTTGCCCTGAGTATACTTTTGCGATTTGTTTCTTGTTTGTATTTTGTGACTTTACATTGCCTGTGGATGGAGCCATGCCTTTCAATATACATTTTTTAAAATAGAAATCTAAGCAATATAAGTGATTTTACCAGTAATATTATTTTTATGGCAATTGTAATTACCATCGTCATTTTTGTGTTTTGCTTATTAATATTATCATTGTTATGATTATTACTATTATTACAATTATTGTTATCATTATCATTTCTGTTACTAATATTATTGTTGATGTTAATCACAAACAGTGAAAATGCTGATGGCCTTTGTAATATGTGTGTTTCCAAACATAAATTATATGATTAAACCAAGTGAACAAAGATACACACACACACACACACACACACACACACACACACACACACACACACACACACACACACACACACACACACACACACACACACACACACACATTCACTCACTCACACACACATTCACTCACTCACTCACTCACTCACTCACTCACTCACTCACTCACTCACTCACTCACTCACTCACTCACTCACTCACTCACTCACTCACTCACTCACTCACTCACTCACTCACTCACTCACTCACTCACTCACCCACCCACTCACTCACTCACCCGCTCACTCACTCACTCACTCACTCACTCACTCACTCACTCACTCACTCACTCACTCACTCACTCACTCACTCACTCACTCACTCACTCACTCACTCATACACATACACATACACATACACATACACATACATTCATATATCTATCTCTCCCTAAGGTACATTGAAAGTCCTAAAATGATTAAAATTGTATTAAAGTGAAATAATAGATTATATTAACCAATCATTTATGACTTAGATTGCAGTATCTAGAGACAGCAGAAATACAGCGTGGGTATCCTTTGATGGAAGAAAAAGACAAGAGCTTTTACACGGGGATAGGTAAGGCAAAACACATAGTGTGAGAAAATGCTGGTGTGTCTTCAGAAATCTCCTGTCATGCACTGTGAGCTGCATTTCCCTGTACAGATGGTCTTCACTTATGAAGATGACGTTGACAATGACTCTTGAGGACTGACACTTTTCTGAAGGCTTGTTAATGACTGTAGATTGTTGTAAGATATGGCTGTTTCCCAGTCCATTAGTTGGTTAGTGAATGACAAGCCTTCAGAAATATCAGCCTGTGATTTCACTGTGAAATCAAGGCTATAGACTTGTTTTTTCCCTATTTTGTTTTGTTTGTGGGAATAAAAAGATTGGAGCACCCATTACTAAAGTGTCTGTCTCATCTGACTGACCGCTTTGTGTGTGAACAAGTCGTTAGTAGTAGAATAAGAGAAGAAAATGAAAGCAGGTAAGGAAGAATCGCCAAGAATTCTCTAGGAAGATGGCAATGTTACCTCTAGTCTTGCTTTCTATTGTCACGTGAATGTGTTTCCAGATCAAGTTGAACTACGAAGCTCGCAACACATGCTGGGCTTCATTTGATGGCCGTCACCAGCAGGAACTGATGGTTGGAGATAGGTGTGTCTGTTATTGTGACTTTTGGCTGCACACCTTGCTGTTAATATTTCTGGTGACAGCAACTGCAGATGATGCTTCTGATATTCCCAGAGGTCTTGGGGATTGTTGTTAGGCTTGATACCACAAAAGATGAAGATAAAGGAAAGTGTGAATGGAATAGCTTACCATGATTAGTTTAATGAATTCAGTAAGAAGTCATAATCCTTGACTTTGGTCATAAGCTGACCATAGTCACATTGTCATAGTGGTTGATGAGTTATAGTACAAGTATTATGAGCATTTCCTGTCTGAATATATTGTGGTATACTTTTGGGTGAGGAAAAGCTGACTTGCTGGTGGTCTCTTGTTTCTTGTGTACTTTTGGTCTTGGTGTGTATAGATTATCATCTTAGGAGGTGGCTTGGAGGATATTTTTTACCTGGTCTTCATGGGTATTGAGATAAAAAAGTGCTTTACTCATGTGGTGAGGTGTCCTTCTCTTCTGTTGGTATTGGTGTGATATCCTGCTGTGGACTTCTGCAGCTATTTGGCTTGGACTTATGAAAATCTTGTTATTTCTAATTTAATGGAAGGCCTCTTATATTTTCTGCTAAAGGTAAATGGGACAAATGTATATATGTAAATTTCATTTCTAACATGCATATTTTAGTGCTTCTTAGTATAGAGTTCTAGTTTGAATCATACATTAATAGTGGCTTTTGTAGATTTAAAAGCATCAAGCAAACTGCCTTTGTTAGTAGAAAAGGAAAGTGAACCTTGTGTCTAACTGAATTCATATTCAAGAAGACTAGAATTTATTCAAAAGAGCTTTACTGATATCTAGATACGAGGTTCCAAATGTTAGATCTAGGAGATTGGTGTGCTCTTGGACAAGTGATTACACCCTCACTGACTTTTACCATCTATGACAGACTACAGCAAGCTTTAAGTTACAGAAAACAGATAATTTATCTTACCACACTGATTGGATTGTCTTTGTTCATAGATCAGCAAAATGCATATCCTACTGCCCATGATTCCTCACTTTGGTAAGATAATGATACTGTATTAAATGTGGCTGTTTATGACTGTTAAGTTTTCTTAAGCTTGGTCATGGGGTAACTTGAGAATCCAATTATAAAAGGCTGTCCTTACTATGCCTTCATTATATTCAGTGACAAATAAGCTGCAGGCTTTTAAGATTTATTTTGGTACCCTTGAAAACCCACAACCTGATGTTGGTTTCCCCAAGGCCTTTTTCTTACTGCACTATCTATCATATATGGTGGAACAGGCTGACAGTTACAAATGCTTAATCAGAATGATTCTTTAGCAGTTTCAGCCCTCCATTTTAGTGTGAATCAGACTGCTTAAAGGTATCTGGTGATTATGCATATGACAAACCTTCCCTTGATCTTTTCATCCATCTGTCTTCCTGACT
This sequence comes from Penaeus chinensis, assembly GCF_019202785.1. Classification (NCBI taxonomy): domain Eukaryota; kingdom Metazoa; phylum Arthropoda; class Malacostraca; order Decapoda; family Penaeidae; genus Penaeus; species Penaeus chinensis. The sequence continues at coordinate 29,563,438 of NC_061852.1, read as the reverse complement.
TCCACACATTTCATTCCTCCCCATCTGTACTCTCTATTCCAACTGCATCTACCCCTCTGTGAAAAATGAACTGCTGATGGTTACTGGACCTGTCTGGCATTTTATGGGACCTTTGCTCTCTACCTTCTTTCTCACTTTGTTTTTTCTTCTTGCCTTGAATATTAGGAAAGAGTATTTGTCAGTTTTTTTTTTCTTTGAAAAAAAGTAGCTCCACATAAACAATATTTGAAAAGAAAAAATGAATGTCATGAATTAGTATAATGTATATTTAAGAGTTTGAGTTTTCATTTAATAGTGATGAAATATAAAAATATATATAGTCAAAAGACATTAACTAAAAGAATAATTATTTAGTAATGTCCACTTTGAAGATTCAGTAAACTTATTGACAGCCCTGTAGTTGATAGCACTTTACTAATGAAAGCATTCCTCTGCACTCTCCCCACAGTCTCAGAGTCACCACCTCCATATATCCTGTTCCCTCAATCTGTGCAGAGGACCAGATTGCTGACTGGTTTGCATCTCTAGACGAGTGTCTTCGCTGGAATGACCGCAAGCGCCAAAAGCACTTTGATGATCCAGATGACCTTTCCCCCCCGGACCTCACTCCAGACCTAACCCATTCCTCAAGCTCAGACACTCTGGACTCACTCAGTGAGAGAAATGAAGGCTTTGATAATTAGGTAAGCTGACACTGATGAGGTATTGTGTGGAATAGCAAGAAAGTACAGAATTACACAAAATGTCTTCTTGCTCTATTTTGCTATATTGTATTACTTCTGCTTAACCATATACCAAAAATGTCTACAGCATACCCATGTTTTTTTGTTTTTTCTTTACTCTTTTCATAGATGATATTGTGTAAAAATAAGTAAAAAATCAATTTTTTCTTTTATACTGCACCCATATATAATTTTTTTTTTTCTTTTCCCTTTTTTTTTTTCCTCTATCTCTGTCTGTCTGTTGCTTTACCTGAGAGACTAATAATACCTTCATCTCCTCTTAGCATTTTCTGCTATCTAGGATGATTGATGACTTATATCACTATTCCTCTCTTCTGTATCTTTT
>NC_061852.1:29554870-29557370 GCF_019202785.1 Penaeus chinensis | reverse complement strand
TTCATATCATTTGGTAGATGTTACTCTAGTATCCTATTTCTCACTCAGCCTCCATTGCGGGACCATATACTGGAGTGGGTTGATGACTCCATGAGAGAGAGAGGGAGGGAGGGGAGGGAGGGAGGGGAGGGAGGGAGGGATGGGAATTGGAGTTATTTGTATATCCAAGGATTTGTCAGGATTGTGTCTGACTTCATGCTTATGTCCTCATGACTGTTCAAGGAGTGCATAAATTGGAATATTTTCAGATTACCTCCTTGTCATTATTAATGAAGGTGAGGAATGTTAGGCAGCACAATGAAAAAGCAGCATAATTTTTCTTATTTGTACTTTTTTATGTACCTTCCACTGGTGCACAGAATTCAACCAACTCTTCCGTAATTGGTGATAATGCAGGGAAGGTCAGCAGTAGTACAAGGCCCCTTTGCAGCAGACAGAGCTACCCTATTTTTGTACGGCCTCCTGTAATATTCTAGGCATTACCCAGTTTCCAAATAGAAAGCTGCTGCTATGTCTGTTATAAGTTTTCAGTTATGTACAAGAAATTTCAATATTCGCAGATTGGTAAAAGTTAGTTTTAGGTGTTATTAAGAACTTAGATTATCCAAGTCATACTTATTAGTTAAATAGTATTTTTTTGTAACTGATGTAAGTCTACTTTTTGTGCTGTTAAAATTTTTATGCTGTCATGGTGCATGAAAAAAAAAAAAAAAAAAAAAAAAAAAGTACAGTTTTGGTGAATATCAGAAAGTTGGAAGTATTATATCAGAAGGAAGTGCACAATATTTTACTCATTTATTTATTTATCATTACTTTTTACTGAAACACAAACACTCCAATGGAAACATTACCCATTAAAATGATCACAAGCATTAATTTCAAAATACTGAAATAATTAAATGTGCATACATCAGTAGAGCACCAAGACTCTCCTTATATGCATTTGCAGTGATGTATCATATCACCAGTGTGTTATTGATTTCATGAGTGGTTTTATAAGAAGCATTAATGGCCACAATCACTTTAGTGTTGTCAAACATATTGTCTTTCAGTATTCTAGAAAAAAAAAACTATATTTTTTATTCAATATGCAGAATAAAATTTATAAGCTAACATTCCAAAGCATTTTGGCAGTATCCAGGACTAATGTTGAATCTGTTCCAGTGTAACAAAAGAGTTTTTTAGATTATTATTGCTTATTGCTTGTTTTTTACTATTTGTTTTTATTTTATTTTTATTTTTTTTTGTAAATACAATTTCTAAGGTAGAGTGAGTCTATGTAGAGGGTAGTGAATTGTTGGGTCAGAGGTCATTTTATTATTTATTAAAAAAATATATATACAAAGTTAATCTTTTCTTATCCTTAATATGTCGCGTATTCCTCATAGGGGACTGTATCTGCCACAAGAATTATATATTTTTTTTATATCATCGGTTTTTGTTCCTGAATTTGTCCATTCTTCCCCGTCTTTCTCCTTTCCTTCTTTCCAATTTGCTCTTTCTTCTCATCTTATGTACTTATTTTTGTACAATACTTCAATAGGCCATCTGCCTTGTAGATACTAATCTCTATTGTTGTTTTTTTGGCTGCCCTGCAATGCACTGTTGCTCTACAGCCTGCTGCCCTCTATGTGCCCAACCTGGTCATGACTGTTCAAATTGCCCTGCACAGTCACGCACATGTGCTAACTGCGGTGGATCCCATGATGTATTTTATAGGGGCTGCCCAGACTACAAGTTTGAGTCTGAGGTAGCAGTTCTCAGATACAAGCTTGGCCTCAGTCCAAGAGGCCAGACAGGAAACACGCTGACGAGGTTTTTCAATTACTCCCAACGCTGGTACCTTCCTTCACTCCACTCCTATCCCCTCGACCCAAGTCATCTCTACACCTTCCTCAGTACCACTTCCCCTGCTCCTCAGTTTCCCACCTCTACTTCCCTTATCTCAGTCAAATTCTTTTTCCATTCATAAATCCAGCTCCTCCAATGTTTCTCCCTTTTTTCTCAGCATATCAATTGCACAGGCAATCCAATGCTCCAGTCCATCTTCTAATCAATCCCTTCCCGCATCTACATCCTCTGCTTCCCAGAAGCCTATCTTCTCTTCATCTCCTCATAAAATATCTTTTGTTTCCCGAACCTCCCCACCTAGATCCCCCCTAAGAAACCCTTGAGGACATTAGAAACTTCCTAAGTAAGACTCCAGAGGAAGTTCCTCTCCCTCACCCATCCCCCAACCCCATTCCGGCTACCTTCAGTGACCGTCGACATCCTTCCTCTTCCTCGTGTATACAATCACACGCATCTTTATTCGCGTTGCATCAGTTGTTTCAGTTCACTTTTCTCCTCTTGGACTTTACTCCCTTTGAAACTTTACTTTCTCAACTTCAACCACCATTCCTTAAAGACGGTGATTTCAACTGTCGCCACACTCCTTGGGCTGACTCTACCACCACTTCCCGAGGCCGTTCCCTAGAGCCGTTTCTTTCTAACACTGACC
>NC_061852.1:29537370-29549870 GCF_019202785.1 Penaeus chinensis | reverse complement strand
GGGTAAGATACCAAAGCATATATCCAAACTGGCTGTGCTTCTATTTTTGTAGGGGGCCATCAGTCAAACATTAGTGTTACATACATGCCTGAAGGGCTGTGCTATTATCACTGTTTTATGATATCATCTGGCTGGAAAAAAAAAACGTTTATATCACTAATCATGTCAAAGACAAGACCAGTGTCTATAATAAAGTTAATATAATCAACAAGTACTAATCTGTGAACAGTACTACTTGATCGATAGGATGCAGTCTTTATGCAACAGAGTAAATAATGAGTGAGATTATGCGACTTGGGTGCCTTGTACAGTTTGCAGTGGTGATATGAAATAGGTTTTGCATCCAAAACTGCATCCTGTACATATTACATAATGTACTGATATCCTATGCGTAGCCTAGTTAATGTAACCTATAGACTTTATAGGGTTTGTCTAAATTTGATGTCCCAGCAATACTCTCGTAATGCCAGATAGTACCATGTCCGTCTTTTTTCATCTTTTCAGTGGTCCATACCTGACCTTCATAATCTCTAAGACAGTTGATAACTCGTTTTTTTCATCTGATTGAGAGATAGCGGTATTACATAATATGGATCTTCATGGGAAAGTGCTAACCTGGCTAATTGATCAACCCTGTCACATAGTGATATTCCTATATGAGAGGGTATCCAGTATAGTGACACTTGAGTACCCCGTTCTGATAGTTTAGAAATTTGGTGAAGGATATTCCTAGTTATCATGTTTTCTGGATTAAACACAGTAAGCCTGTGGAGAGCGCCTTGGCTGTCTGTAAAGACAGCCAGGTGTCGCTGCTGCTCACTACCTTTCTTAATGGCATAATGTATAGCTACTGACTCGGCATCAGTTGTGCTTGTCCAGTTGGAAATGCACACACTTTCTTCAAGATCTATATCAGGAATTAGCACACCAATCCCTGTTGCTCCATGAGGATCAGTGGAGGCATCACAGTAGATTGCAAGTGGGGGCGTACCATGAGAGGGATGTAGAATGTCATCTATATATTTCAAGAAGTAAGCTTTTAGTTCCATTTTTGAAACCAAAGATTTAGACCCTATTAGTTTATCAATATAAGCATGCACATGAGTTATGTGCCAAGGAGCAGCAATTACTGTATCTGGAATAATAATAGCTTCGTTGTTCCATACATTGATGAACATGATAGTATAAGCAGTTTTAGTTTTCCATCCCAAGTTGGACTGTATGATTTTGGAGTATCGAGGCCGGGCATGCCTAACTCTATTATTTATCTCATTTGATAGGATATTGGAGATTTGTGGGCTGCAGGAGTCTGATGCCAAGTATGGTGTTAACTTGGATGACACGACTGTGAATAGAAGGTAGGTCTAACTCTTTCCTCATGACGAGAACTTTAGCAGTCATTGGGCATCCAAGTATAATTCTCATGGACTTGTTCTGTAAAACTTCAAGGGGTTTGAGGGCACTCGGTGGCAGCATACTAAGAACTGGGCATGCATAGTCTATCATGGACCTGACAAGGGAGATATACATCAACCTTAGGACTCTCAGGGAGGCACCTACATATCTGTTACTTATGTATTGCAATGGTCTTAAACGCTCAAGGCAACGTTCCTTGATGTTTTGAACAATATCCTTGGCAAAGCGTGAATTGTGGGACATAAGGTGGGGAGCAGTCACCATAACACCAAGGTATGTGTAGGTGTCAGTTCTTGCAATTGTGTGTCCACCTAACCTTGGAATGTAAGATAGTTTACGAGATCTGGAAATATGCTTAGTTTTGATTGGGTTGATTATGAGGCCAAGGGAGGCACACTTTTTGCTGAACCTCTGTAGAACATATTCCCCCCTATCAAATACCTGAATAAGAATGACATCAGCATAGTATGTAGTGCTGCATAGGTTTCCTAAATCATCGTTGAGTTTGCAAAGAGAGTGCATAAGTATATTAAACAGTGTAGGGGACAATACTCCCTCTTGTGGAGTGCCTAATTCCAATTCGCCATAAGCACTACAGATTCCTTGATACCTCACTTTTGCTCTTCTCAAAGATAGATAATCCTTTGTCCATAGCAGAAGCTTGCCCTTATCTCCTAAAAGAGTTAATTCATGGAGGATTGCAGTAGGGGAGGCTCTGTCGAATGCTCCCTTAAAATCTATGAAGTAAGAAGACTGTGCATTACGTCCATTTAGGTACTGTGCTAGACACATTTGTGTTCCTCTCCTTTTTTGAAAGCCAAAGACAGATGGGTGAATCATGTCTTTGATCTGGTGGAGTAAACGAGTAAGGAGAATTCTTTCACAGGTTTTAGACAGACAGGACGTCAGAGAAATCGACCTATATTCATCAGGCCGTCCTGGTTTTGGAATGGGAATGATGGTTGCCTGTTTCCAAGTGGTAAGCAAGATGCCTGTCGTGTAGGTTAAGCAAGAAGTCGGATGATGTCGTAAGTGATTCCATCATCCCCAGGTGCAGTGGATTTGTTAGTCTTAATGGCTGCAAGGAGTTCCTCCCTTGTAAATGGTGCATCAGCCTCACCGAAGAGGTGGCACTGATAGTCAATTTCGTTTTTATGGCTTAATTTAAGGGAGCACCTGCGTATGGATAACGGAAGACTATCAAGAGAAGAATCCTCACATCATTTATTGAGGAAAGATGAGGCTACCCTTTCTGGATGTGTGTGGGGTGTTATACTGCATATATTGCCTTAAATCTTGCTGATTTCCTTCCATACATTACTCATGGTTGTCATGGAGTCAATTGATTCTGCCCAGGCATTAAATTTTTCCTCCCGTTTCCGTGTTATTATCTCATTGATCTTTTTACTAAAAAACACAAGATCCCTAGCTAAGTAAGGTTTTTTCCCCAAGTGTCGTAGCTGACTTACTGTAGATCGTATGAGCCTCCTAAGAAGTTTTGTTCAGTTGTTGTGCATGTCTACCTCTGGGGGATAAAGATCCGTGCTTGGCAGGGCTTTTAGGCTGTATTTGAGTAATGATATTGCCAACTTGCTGACAGAGAGTTTCATTAAAGTGATCCAGGCTGGTAGGAGTAAAGTCTTCATATCAGCAGGCAATTCTTTCAATGAATTCATCATGATATTTAGCAGCAAGGTGGTATCTAAGGCGTGGCTGGGGTGGGGTTCTTTTGCAAAAAGGAAGGGTTATACCTAATGCCCAGTGATCACTAATTAAGAATGGGATGACTCTCGCAGTACTTGGTAGTGTGTGCTGATTGTATAGAGCTATATAGTCCAATTTCCCTCCCAAATAATGAGTTTTTTTTTCGAAGGGGCATAATAAGTGTAATGGGTCACTAGTATTTTGGAGATAGTCATAATAAGCCTTACCGTTTTTGCCAATGGTACTTCCCTCGGAGCCTAAGAGAGGATGGCGAGGATTAAAATCCCCACACAGTAAGACAGTATCAGTATGTATCATGCAGTCAGGAGGTTTAGGTACCACCTCACTATCATGTGGGTTATATACATTAATGATGGTGATAGATTTACCGTCTAGAAATATTTTAATACTAAGATATTCAACGCAGGAGTTGTCACTATTATCATCAATCACTTTCGATGGAATGGAGTTCTTTATGTAAATGCCAAGCCCTCTCGTAGAGGGGTTAGCAATATAGTATGTGTATCCCGCAATTTTTGCATAACGAGCACTAGTTCTGACTTCCTGAAGGCAACACACATCAACATTTTCGGAGTGAAGGTACTGGGAGAGAGTTGCCTTGCGTTTCTACAAACTGTTTATGTTCCAGGTAATACATTTCAATTGATTAACTGGAGACATTGATTACTTGACCATTTCCAAGGCCCACTACAGGGTGATGCTGTTGTTGATTGAGGAGGAACGAGAACATCCTTTCCTGAAGTTGAGATTGCTGAGCCATTAGTTGCTGCATCATGAACATCATCTGCTCCATCTGTCGAAGTAACATTTGTAGTAGTTCTTTGATTTCCCCGTCGGGGAGAGGGCTGAGCTGCAGCTGGTGCTGCAACTGATGCTGAAGCTGGTGCTGAAGCTGGTGCTAGAGTTGGTGCTGCAGCTGGTGTTGAAGGTGGCGTAGAGACTGATGCAGCATGTGGTGCTGGAGTTGGTGCTGCAGCTGGTGCTGGTGCTTGAGTTGACAGAGCTTGACCTCCTGCTTGTGCTGGTACTGTGGCCGGTGCCATGGCTTCCGTTGCAGGGGCCATCACTGTTGACCTCTGCAGGTGTGGGAATTCCCCCACATCATCGAAGCGCGGGGCTGGCGGGGACTTTTGTGGGGGGGAGGGCTACCTGTTTTTTTTACTGTTTGTTTTCCTGTCCTTTGGATAGTAAGCGCATAATGGAGAGTTTGCATTATGCTCTCGTCGGCAATTCACGCCTTTACGAAGGACATTTTTTCCTTCGGAAATCTTTTCTGCACATTCTGAACTTCCGTTTGGAAGAGCGCAGTACCGGCATCGCGGTGCGTCTCGTGGACAAGCACGTGTTCCGTGGCCCCACTTTGAACAATTTGAGCAAAACGGGGTCAGGGATTTGAAGATGGCACACCTAAAGGGTGCCATGCCCTTAACCATTTTGATACTTTTGGGGATTACCTCCCCCTCATAGGTTATGATGACTCTCTGGGTCAGCATTCCATTAGTCTTCATGCGCCTCGCATGAATGATACGTTCATTATAGGCTGTAATTTCTTCTGTTTCGATTTCCCTTGGGACATCGAACACAATGATGTTAGTGCATTTTCCTTTTTCAAATACTTTGGCTTTCTCGAGCACCTCGCCACATACACCGCTAGATGTTATATGAGCAAGAATTTGTTCGTTCTTGCATCTAACATAAACGTTGTTGCGTCCGATTTCCAGCTCCAGGGATCCGTATGTCTAATTATACGGGTCCATTTTTAGGGCCTTACAGACCCAGCGATATTTATCACCATGTGTGCGCAGTTTTGTCTCATTCTTAAAGTGTTCACACAGGTGCCCAGGAGGTGTAACTTCCACAGAGGCAGATAGCTGCCTCTTTGTTTTTTTTCTTCATCCATGCCGGGGTCCCACCAATATCCTCCTCACTGAGGACATCGTACCTCCCCTCGGTTTCCATCCCTCCGTCTGTGGTCGCGGTCATTCCCCCGACCGCGAAAGGGCCAACCTGAGTGCCTGTCCCTTGAAAATAAACAGTTACGCACACAAGTCGCCTACGGTGCCTCGCAGCACATCTGGGAGTGTGCGTGGGAGCTTTTGCTTTTAGTTTTAATATTAGTTCTTTGAGAGAGAGAGAGGAGAGAAAGAGAGGAAAGAGAGAGAGAGAGAGAGAGAGAGAGAGAGGAGAGAGAGAGAGGAGAGAGAGAGAGGAGAGAGAGAGAGGAGAGAGAGAGAGGAGAGAGAGAGAGAGAGAGAGAGGAGAGAGAGAGAGGAGAGAGAGAGAGGAGAGAGAGAGAGAGAGAGAGAGAGAGAGAGAGAGAGAGAGAGAGAGAGAGAGAGAGAGAGAGAGAGAGAGAGAGGAGAGATAGATAGATAGATAGAGAGAGAGAGAGAGGAGAGATAGAGAGAGAGAGAGAGAGAGAGAGAGAGAGAGAGAGAGAGAGAGAGAGAGAGAGAGAGAGAGAGAGAGAGAGAGAGAGAGAGAGAGAGAGGGGAGAGAAAGAGAGGAGAGAGAGAGAGAGAGGGGAGAGAGAGAGAGAGGAGATAAAGAGAGGAGAGAGAGAGAAGAGAGAGAGAGAGAGGAGAGAGAGAGAGAGGAGAGAGAGAGAGAGAGAGAGAGAGAGAGAGAGAGGGAGAGGGAGAGGGAGAGAGAGAGGAAGGGAGAGGGAGAGAGAGAGAGAGGTCGTTTCAGCTTATTGTCCCCCTGATAAAGTGGTAATTTATGATGAGCTCTTTGCTCTTCAGGATCGTCTGCCACAAAATAAATTCATTTTAGGTGATTTTAATGCTCATCATACATAATGGGGTTCCCTGTGGGTGGATGGTAGAGGTGAGCAAGTAGTTAAGTTGATTAATGATTCTGATCTGGTCCTTCTGAACGACGCGGGTGGACGATAATTCATTGACCTATCACTGGTCTCTTCATCAATAGCAGCCAAATGCCTGTGGCACACAATTGACGACTCGTTGGGAAGAGATCCCCTTCCTGTTTTAACTGAACATTCATGCCATACAGCAAGAACGCGTAAATCAAGGAAAAGGGTAAACGGGCGAGACAGGCAGTACTCGTAATTGGCTCATTGGTGACTTAGTACAAGTGTAGCCATCTATGTGTAAAACAATTAAACAAGTAAACTCGCAGTGGGCATGGCATGTACGTACATGCCATGCCCGTCGGCATTGGGTTAACAAAAAAACAAACGAAGACCTAACAGGCTTCAGACCAAACAGCTCAATCATAGATGCTCTATAAATAATAGACTTCCAAATCAATAAAGCTGTCGTAAAGAAAAAAAATTGCTCTAATAGCATGTCTAGATCTGGAAAAAGCATTCGACTCTGCCAATCACGAAGCAATAAGAATCAAAGCAGCAATACTTGGAATTACAGGTAGCCCACCCAAGTGGGTCTTTGTTTTCTTAAAAACAGAACCTACCAAATAGTCTCAGGTAATAAAAAGACTACAGAGGAAAACATAGCAGGGGGCCTCCCACAAGCCTCACAGCTAAGCCCCTTATTGTTTAACATAACGACAACGGATTCAACTATAACAGAAGAATTTTAAAAAGTAACATGTGCAGATGATAGAACAATTATAGCAATCAATAATGATCTAGCAGAAGCTAAAAATAACCTAGAATTAGGATTAAAACAAACAATAGAATGGGCAAACAAATGGGAACGAATCTGATGATCATCTCCGTCGCAATCCTGATGTGATTGGATAAGCCCCGATGGCAGGGGAGGGCATGGAGTAGATCAGGGAAATTAAGCGGTAAAACAGCTGAAATAAGAAGAATAGAGAACAGAAATGTGTAAAACAAGCACATAAAACGCTTAAAATAGGCTAGTGAAACTCTACGGACCTCCCCGCCATGAATCTAAATGTAGAACCCAAAGACAATCCCTCTGCCAAGGTTTCATATAAATGACGTTGAGCTAGATCTCTGCCATCAATACAAATACCTCGGGGTGATTGTTAATGATTCAGAGTTCATTAGAAACCTGAAGAAAAGGCTGTGGGAGCGGCTGAAGCCACTTAGGACACTGGTCGGCAAAGACCATGGTATTAATGTCAATATTGCGAGACTCTTTTACTTGTCATACATAAGGTCGGTCATAGATTACCATGCATTGCACCTAGTATTGTTCAAGGAATCAGAGTTGACTAGTCTAGAAAGTGTACACAATGAAACCATGAGGATCATTATTGGTGCCCCTAGAACAACAAGGATTGTAAATATGAGAACAGAACTTAATTTGCCTTCTGTTTATGAAAAAAATATTATACATAAATACCACATTTAGTGTCAAATCAATTAGAGAACCCCTCCATTGTACAGAGTTCCAAAGACAACTAAGACACAGATTAGAAGAGCTAACTTTGAATGACAACACCGATTCATACTCAAATCCATGGGTACAAGCAACGTGTAAACACTTAGCTCAGCTGAACATACGCATAACTAAGACCCTACATGGACGTTCTGTATCACCGTGGAAAATGTCGGACCTGAGTGTATATTATACGGCTACCCCCCAAAAAGACAGTGTCCACCCTGCTATATTTAAGCAGTATGCACTTGCAATTATAAATGAGCATCTAGAAACTCTTTCCAATGCATTTTTTCTATTTGTCTGTCTGTTTATCTATGTATCTATTTATCCATTTATCTATCTATCTATTTACTATCTATTTATCTGTTTCTTTATCTATCTTTGTTTCCGTCTATCTGTCTACCTATCTGTCTGTCTGTCTGCCTGTCTGTTTATCTATCCAACTTTGTTTGTATCTATCAGTCTGTATGTCTATTTATCTACCTGTCTGTCTATCTATCTATCCATTTATCTATACTTTTATGTATGTATCTATATATCTATGGTTCTATGTATCTATGTTCTATTGTATTCATCTGTCTGTATATCTATCTAAACATTTATCTGTCTATCTATCTATCTATCAATTCACCTATCCATCTATACGCGTATATATTTGTGTGTGTGTGTGTGTGTGTGTGTGTGTGTGTGTGTGTGTGTGTGTGTGTGTGTGATACACATGCGTGTCTGTGTATATTATCGTATCGTTTATAGTTATCATACAAACACGCTGGATAGACCGATAATCCATGGGGCAAACACACATCTGCCTCATAATAACAAGAACTTACAGATGCCAAGTTCTGCTTAACGCAATGTGGAAACTACACAGCGCAGGTATACGATTTCAGATCTCGCATTTGAATGTGTATATGTATGTGTATTCATCTGTATATTTGTAAGATGTATTTGGGAGAAAGACAGAGACAGAGACAGAGAGAGAGAGAGAGAGAGAGAGAGAGAGAGAGAGAGAGAGAGAGAGAGAGAGAGAGAGAGAGAGAGAGAGAGAGAGAGAGAGAGAGAAAGACACAGAAAAAGAGAGAGATATAGAGAGAGAAAGCGAGAGAGATAGATAGAGAGAGAAAGAGAGATATAGATAGATAGATAGATAGATAGAGAGAGAGAGAGAGAGAGAGAGAGAGAGAGAGAGAGAGAGAAGGAAATATGTTCTCTGCATTTGAACATTTTCATCACAGAAATGGATATTATCATATCATACCTTGGAATAATGAAAGATCTGCTACATTCGTTTATGCAAGTATTTCACTTTTTATTCACTTCCTACTTTATTCTTTAAAGATTAAATAATGAAACTAGGCCTTAGACAGCAGCTTATACGGAAATCGGAAAGCCTTATTCTATCATGGAAGTAGATTTCTTTTCGCTAGGAGACTTTTTTTTTAGATCTTGTGTTTGTTTATGTGTGTGTTTGTGTATATGTTTTTGTTTCTATGCGTGTTTGTGTGTGTTTACGCATTTTTCTGTGTATGTTTTTGTAAGTGTGTGTTTTTGTGTGTGTTTATGATTGTGTATTTATGTGTGTGTGAACAGATGAACGGCAGGATTTCCACTTGGTCAGACACTAGTGGTTTTCTTTTTCTGTCAGGTGCTGGCGCTGCCGTTGCCTAGGGTGCTCGTCTCATGTCCTTGAGCGTGATGTAAGAATTGAACTTGTCCGGATATCCGATCCAGTTGTAGGGAGAGGCTGTCCCTGGGGGGCCGTAGGAGCATGTGAGAGAGATCTCGCGCGTCCTGTTTCGGCGCAAAAGTATACAGAGGGTTCGGTACTAAGAGCAGGTTAGAGCTAATCATGTGGTAGCCGAATTAGCCTTCAGGATCGTGGCAAAAGCTATGCTGCGTCGGCAATGTACTCTCGTTCAGCAAGAGGACGAAAAATGTACAAATAAAAGAAAATAACAAGAAAATACGAATGAACTGAGATATCACCAAACAAGCATGTTCCACAAGTTCAGTGGAAAATATAAAGCATCATGTGAATTAATCTTCTCACTTGGTTAAAATAAATCAAATAAACGTGATGAAATAAAAATAAAAGCCAGTTCGTTAAGTTATTATTCTCAAGAAAAATACACAAATAAAACCTCCACGAAAAAGAGCAATCTTAATAAAAACAGAAAAACAATACCTTTAAAAACCGCTATATCTCCTCAGCTCCGTTAATCCTTCGTTAAAACCAGGAGTACTTAAAAAAACAAAATTAATAAAAGTCCGTTAAAAACGCCGGCTTTCTGAAGCAAAGGCCGAGCGTAGTTCACTGAGCCAAGGTATCCGCAACTCCCTTACAAGGTCGTTGACCCGACCTTTTATGCGAACAAGTTCGTGCGCCAAGTTCGTTTATCCGGAGTCTGCGCAGCAAGACTCGTTGTTCTTAAAAGTTCGTCTGTTCTTTGAGACGTTACAGCTTCTATTTCATTTATTGTGATATTGCTCTTTTTCATTTGATATTTACATAGGAGTTTCATAAAGTTTAGTTTTGATTCCACTTGTTACAATGGATATTCTTGGTGTGCCATAGTGTCTATTTCATTTTGCTTCTAAGTTATCCCCTGTGTGCAAGGAATGGCCGGGGTTACCATCCACTGGCGGCGAGGGATTCGAACGCAGGTCAGCAAGATTGCTAGACGAGATCGCTACCGCTGCACCACACAGCACAGGAGATCTTTAATAAAAACATATGACATTTTTTATATAAATAAAAGGAACGTAAAATATATACATGATTTTAAACACAGAAGGAAATAGAATTACGCTGGCTAGCCAACCAGGCTCTGGCGCCAAAAAACTGCTTTCCGTTTTCTGTCGCCAGCTTTCAGAAATACGTATTCCAGGCGATATTTCAAGCGTTTAAGGGCCAAACGTCTATTCAGTAATTCATGCCATCCTCCTTCTCAGTAAGAACCACCCAAGGCATCCCTGTTTGCTCGTCAGCGTCTCCTGCAGGCAGGTCCTCTGCAGCGTCGCCATCTGCGCCATCTATTGTCCGTCACGGCCAGGCGGCAGGGGTATTCGGGGGGGGGGGGTACGAAGTCTTATGCGGCCTGACACAGGGGCGAGAGCGGCAAGTAGGAAGCCGAGGCGTCAGCTCACTACACAGTGAACCTGCTCTGTTCAGGCGTGATGACACGGTCTTATATAGATAAGGAGGTGGTAATTCCAGTTAAGAGTCGTCTGCCTTCTCTGGACGTTTCTTTAAATACTAAAATTTTATCAATAGATTGCCGTAATCTTAAAAAAATCAAAGGAGGTTTAATGAAGAAAAATACACATCAAATAATATAAACACTAAAAGAAAGGAACAAGCGTACATAAATTCAACTAAACGATAAAAATGTCCGTGGGCTGAGGGGATTGGCGCCCAATGCCCGCTGGAGATTTTCCCTCGGCGCTTTCTCTTGGGCGCCATCTTGATATCCCCGTATCTACGAGTGCGACCTCCCGACGTCATCCATCGCAGGCCTCGAGTGGGACATCGGGACGTCCCACCTTGGATAGCTTGGACCAAATCTCCTCGGAATAATAAAAATGCCCAGGGCGTCTTCATCCTCCTGCAGCGCTTCCGTCAGGCAGTACCTTCTACAGCGCCTCCTTCGGTGCCTCCGTCACTATCCTCGCGCCCTGGTCCAAACTGGTAATATTGGTCGCGGGGACTTTTTATGTGGGTTTTGGGTGATGCTGAGCGGGTGTGGGTCGCCGTGTCTGGACTGAAGCCGGTCCTCGCCCTCGGGCTCGGTTTTTGTGTGTGATTTAGTTACTGCTTAACGAGATTAATTTAGTATTATGATTGCCTGATTAAGTATAAGATATTTTCTGTCCATTTTTGAAGTGTACTCATTTATTTTTTAATGGAGATAATCTTAACTATAAGTTAGTAATTGTATAAGGACATTAACTTAATTAATTTTAAATTGCTTGGTATAAGTAGTTCATCTTGCTTAAATATAATTTTCAGTATTTTCTGTAATTCAATTTGTTTACTAATACTTTTAAGATTTCAATCATTGCATGTGGAGAAAGGAATTATTATACTTATTGCTTATATCCATTTTAGGCATTGACACTGTTTGCTCTAATTTCATAATTAATAACAGCTTGCATAAATTAACATTATGTAGTTGCTTGCATGTTAACATTTAGAGTACAGCGGCAAGCTATTTGTTAAAACTAAAAGATGGATATTCTAGAAGGTATAATTAATATATTGGATTATAATGAACTCAGATGTTGTATTATTGGCATATCAACTTATGTGATTGACTTTACATTTTGGCTATATAATTTTTTTTTTTCAATTAATAAATAATGTGTAAATTCTTTAAAAAGTTGTCAACTTTTCCTCACATTTATCTTAACTAATTGATACAAGTTTGAAGAGGTAAATCTGTGAGAGGAATATGACTAGTATGAACTGTAAAGATTATATCAGACACTGAGGAGATAATATATAATAGTTGATGAAAAAGAGGCAACCACATAAGTAATTGACAAACATATTTTCCATCGGCCATCGACCCTCTATTGAAAACATGCCTTGGCTCCGCCCTCACTGATGGGGATACGCCCTGAATCCTTGCAACTCACATCATGCGTATGGTATTCATGAAACAGTTGCCGTCCGGTCGGCTGCCTCAGAGCTCGGGGTCTCCACTCGGTCACAGGCCCAACTCCGGTCCTCGACCCGCGCCCTCGACCAGTCCTCGCCATGACTCCGAGAGTCCCTTTGTTCGTGCGTTTGCTCCGCCTTTGGGCAGGCACCCTGTGTGCGCTGGGGGGCTTCCCCTACTCGTGGGACGGACGCCAGGCGGGGGCCGTCCTGCCTGCTCTGCGGCCACGAGCAGCCTGCCGGCTCTGGCCTGTCGTCTTGACTCTGCTCTACGCAGCCGCCATCGTTGTGCCGACGGTTTGCTTTTTCTACGGTGTCGAGGTCTACGAATACGAGAGCTCTACTTCTGCTACATTGTTTAA
>NC_061852.1:29512370-29532370 GCF_019202785.1 Penaeus chinensis | reverse complement strand
GAGTTTGGTACCATTGATGTTTTGCCACCTAGACCACTGACGAAGAGTGACATTCTTGCTCGATACTGTGACTTAGAAAGACATGGTAACCAAACACCAAAAGGATGCTCAAAAGATAGCTTGCCATGCAATAATTTGACTATTACGGAATCTCAGATTTTATCCAAGTTGCAGGCGGAAATTGCTGTGCTGTATAGCAAATTCGGCATTAAGACAATATCACCTTGGTATATGAAAGAAAAAATAAAGAAAATAAAGAAAGAGTACTACGACTCCATCAGAAATGTAACACTGAAGACAAAATTCTCGAAAACTGCGATTGTGTCATTCAAGGCAAAGAAACAACCCCGAGAAATCCTCAAGGAAGATATAGATTGGTATGATGCAAAAGTACAAGGAAGCAATGGATCACTCGGAAGTGTTGATTATCAGGCGCAAAGACGGGAATTTAACAGACTGAAATGGAAGCAGACCAACAATGCAGAAGTCCGATTTATATGCAACACTGAAGATATTGCAGAAATGTCTTTTGCCAGTTGGTGCCAGGTGGCTGGGATTTATTTGGTCCCTCCTACACATCTGCCTGACCATTGGCACCATATTGACCAAGCTGGAAGGAGTTTGTGATGGTGATTTGCCCAATAAATCCAAGATTGGAATAAAGAACAACACCCATAAAGTGTCTGAAAGCACTGAAAAAAAAAATCCAAGAACAATCAGAAGTATTTTTGATTTTGCAAAAGTTCATTTCATATGCTGGCGTTCTGCTGTGAACAGCAATGGAATGACTCTTTTCAGAACTGCTATTGAAACTTCAAGGAGGTATGCCAGGATTGGCTGTGAACTTGGCTTTCGTAGCAGCTACTTCTTGTCCATCAACAGACATCTGTATAATGCAGATGGTACACTTCTTCCCTTGGCTGTTGATTATGATTACGTCGATGAAGTTGCAAAGATCTTGAAAAGAGGAATTCGTGAAAAATGGCCATACACACCAGCCCTAGTCCTGGCCATAATCAAATCTGTGAAAGACTGATTGGAGACATGAAAAAATGTGAAGACATAAACAGAATTGTTGTTGTAACAGAAACTAGAGAACGGCGTAGTCGGAGATATGGCAATGTAAACAAAGGAGTAGAATGAAAATTATATTGTATGCAATATATAATGTTCCAAATAAAATCATTACTAGAATCCTTTCCTTTTATATCCTCTTGTTAAATAAAACATGTTATTTCAAATCATTTAAGCGAAGTGAGAAGTCCGAGAGCCAAAGCATGCTCTCGGCGACCAAAGCCCGATTCGGTGGGAGTGAACACAAAGTAAAGTCAAGCCTACTAATTAAAAAATTAGTCTTATGGCAATTACAGAACTTTATATAATATGAATTTATAATAGAAATAAGTTTGATGCAAAAATATTAAAGAAAAGTATAATATTGAGGTATTTTAATAATAAAATAGTTATACCGACAACCGAAAACGAGGTGTTATTTGGCGCTCAAAGGGGTGTCTAAATCATAATTTTATCAAAACTTTCTATTGAAAACAGAGAATGCGAGATATTCTTTGATTTTAATAAAAAAATACATTTCCAAACTCAGAAAATTCATAGGCGTCTATTTCTTAACTTGCCCCCGGGATTCGAGCAAATTTTAGAAAATCGACAATTATTGAAACAGCCTAGTGTGCCCCGGGCACGGCAAAGGTCGCGGGCTCGCGCCACGCAGCCGGCCGGGGGCCGCCGGGGTAACCATTCCCCGTGCCGCCCCGCTTCTCGGTCGGTTTGTGGCCCTGCCCTTCACACAGGCGACCGCTCCCGTCTAGACGTCCGGAATGGTTTTCGAGTACCGCCCCCCCCTCACTGAGGTGAAACAACCTTTGGATGGTTGCTTCAGAGGGATGAAAGGAACCAGCTGACAAAAATGACAAAACCCCCCTTCCCTCACTGAGGTGAAACAGCCTTTGGATGGCTGCTTCAGAGGGAAGGGGGAAACACTTTGAAAAGACACAGGTCCTTTCCTTCCTCACTGAGGTGAAACAACCTTTGGGTGGTTGCTTCAGAGGAATGTAAGGAACTGCCTGGCAAGAACGCAAAACCTCCCTTCCCTCACTGAGGTGAAACAGCCTTTGGGTGGCTGTTTTAGAGGGAAGGGTGAACTACTTCGAAAAGACACAGGTCCTTTCCTTCCTCACTGAGGTGAAACAACCTTTGGGTGGTTGCTTCAGGGGAACGAAAGGAAGTGCCTGACAAGAACGCAAAACCTCCCTTCCCTCACTGAGGTGAAACAGCCTTTGGGTGGCTGTTTTAGAGGGAAGGGGGAACTACTTTGAAAAGACACAGGTCCTTTCCTTCCTCACTGAGGTGAAACAACCTTTGGGTGGTTGCTTCAGAGGGATGAAAGGAACTGCCTGGTAAAAGTGCAAGACTCCTCTTCCCTCACTGCGGTGAAGCAACCTTTGGGTGGCTGCCTCAGAGGGCTGAGCAAAAGGGCTCCAAACAATGATGTCTCGTAGGTGGAAGGGCATCCCCTCTGGTCTCTCCCCAGGGGTTTACACCTACCCACGCGATTGCCGTGCGTGGCAGCCTTGTGCGCTGTGGAGACGGGAGTCCTGGAGGTTGAGCGATGCCGTGAACGAGTACGCCCTGCGGCTAGCAACACGCCTCTTTGGTCCTCTATTCCAGCAAGACAGGCGGCCTGATCCCGGCCCGGTCACGGTCAATCGGCTGGTCTCCCCCGGGAGGCTAGGGTCAAGCAGTCATGCCGCCATTGGCACTCACAATGGTCCGTGAGTGCCGTCACAATGGCTATTGGCTGCGTATATCCTCTCATCACTCCTGTTGCTGTTAGACACTGGTTCTGACACTCAGCTTCCCCTTGTTGGACTCCGTGGTGGGTGGGGGCGTGAGAGGATGAAGCACTTACCAATTCATGGAAAAAACAATCAAACACCCCCCACAGACTGAACTTACAGTTGACGAACCGCGCAAGGCCCAGACCACGGTAGTCACCATGAAGGCATATGCGCCTTCCGGTGGCAAAAGAAAGCCCCAAGCACAGGATGACACTGTCACCCCTGCTGCTAAGGTGGACAAGACCGAAGCCAATGGGTCTGTCCACCGAATAGTCAAAGATCTTGACTCGCGAGCTGGCCTCTCCAGGCCAGCAGCTAAGCCAGGGAGGCCCCTGAGTTCACAGACGGCCTCCCCGACTGAGAGGGGAGAGCAGGCTGAACCAGCCGCATCAGCTCCTGCCTCCTCAAACAAGCCCGAAAGCCGAAAGGGCGGGCCGAAGCGTCCGAGGCCGGATACCGACTCTGATGAAGAGTCGGGACCCCCTAAACGCTTCACCCAGTTCAAAGTGCCAGCTAAACCCGAAGGCTTCGACAATGCCTACCAATTGGTCAGGGCATTGGAGTTGCAACGGAAAATCCGGTTGTCGATCCGGGTCGCCCGAGATCAGGGCATGATCATAATGCCCAAAGATCAAGCTACCTTAAATTTCCTCCGGGAAACGAAGGAGCTAACTGATGGGAGAAAAGTGAGTCTTTCCCCACTAAGTCCCGAGGAAAAGAGAACCAAGATGGTGCTACTTGGCTTCTCAGTCTCGTACGATGTGGAGCTGATCGCTTCACACCCACAGGTCGTGCAGGCTTCCCGAATGTCGAAGGGGAAGACCCCAACCAGGCAAGTCCTGGTGACCATGAAAGGTGCCCCAACCACTACCCTTGATCTGGGTAACTGGGGCACCTACAACCTTCGAACGTATGTGCCAGAACCACTTCGGTGTTTCAAGTGCCAGAAATACGGTCACCACAAGGCTAACTGTACAGCCAAGCCTAAATGTGGTGTCTGTAGCAAGGCACACAACACAGAGGTATGCCTCAAGGCATACAAAGAGGAAAAGAGGGACACAACAGCCAAATGTCCCAACTGTGCCAAGAAGCATCATGCCTGGAGCCTGACTTGCTCTGTCAGGAAAAAGGCGGCCCTCAGGCGACAAGAGGTTGCTCAAAACCGATCAGACTTTGTTCCTGCCCCACCGGGCACCCATGTCTGGGGAAGGAACAAAAGCGAAAAGGCCCCCCGACCTCCTAAGAGGAAGGAAGCCGCCCCCCAGCCGACACCGGATGTCTCCAACAAAAAGGAGTTTCCGACAATGCCAAAGGTGCAGAAAAAGAAACTAAAGAAAAAAGTTTCTAAGAGCACCACAAAAACCTCCCCAACAGATGATCATCTCCTCTTTGACGAGGACGATATGACTCTCCTGTTAACTGCTGTTGTCACAGCAGTAGCAACAGCCCTGGGGAGGTCGAGTGAGGAGGCCGAGAAGGCAGTTTCGGTCGCCATGACGGCAATGACCCAGACTGTCGCAGCCCTGAAGGGAAGAAAGCTGGCTAGAGAAAAACCAGCCTCACCCTCACCCCAGGACGAGACTCCCCTCCCCACTCCAAACCAGGCCATGCCTTCACAGGCAGAGCCAAAACAGGCTGAATCTGTGCAGCCAGAGCCAGATCACGCTGACCTTGCCCAGGCAAGGCCAGCAAGGCCAGCCAAGAAAAAGCCTGAGAGAAAAGCCGAACCAACCAAAGTCAGAGCTACCAAAGGCTCTCCACCCCCCAGTGGACCCAAGGATAGCCTGACAACAGACGAGGAGCCCTCAACCAGCGAGGACCTCGCAATGGAGTTGTCAGACTCCGACGATGTCTCTGATGTAACTATCACTGAGTAACATCATGACACACCATCTAAGCATCCTACAGTGGAACATCAATAGCTTCTCTGCAAAGAACGCTTTTCTCCAAGCAGTAGTGCGATCAAGGAACATTGACATTGTCATGCTCCAGGAGACATTAACAGTGGACACTGTTCGCTTCTCAGGGTACCATGCCTTCACACTGCCACAAACACCTGGCAAGAGAGGCTTGATCACCCTTGTGAGAGCAACAATCCCCTGCTCCGCAATAGCCGATGCATCGCACTGTGGAGACGATGTTGAATCCCTTGCCGTCGAGGTTCACCTGGCCGGGGGGCCCCTCAAACTGTACAATGTGTACAGCCGGCCACGCTGTAAAAGCTTAGACATCAGCCAGGTCTGTGCTTCTGCTGCACACGACCGAGTGATCATAGGGGGAGATTTCAATGCACACCACCCCATCCTGGCTCCCTGCCGGGCACCGGATGCGGCCGGCTATCACATAGCTGACGTGCTAGAGACATTCCCTGAGATCGCTCTCCTCAACACCCAAGAGCCAACGCATGTCAGAGGAGGGGTCCTAGACCTCACCCTGGCCACTGCGACTCTGGTGGGGAGGATTGGCTGGTGTGTCGATGAGACCGTCACAAGTGACCATTACGGCACTATAACTACCCTCATGGATGCTGGCCCAGCCGAAATCCTAAGACCAAATCCAAGATGGAAAACAGACAAGGCCAACTGGCAGGCGTTTCAAAACGCCTTGGCCCTCTGTCTGAGATGCAACAATCCCCCACAAAGCGAAAATGTGGAAGTGCTCGAAGCCAGCCTGCTAAACGCCATTAATGAAGCAGCCTCACAGACCATACCCAAAACTCGGCCTGGGTCCAGAAGTCACAAAGACGCCTGGTACTTCAATGACGAGATCAGGGAGGTCAACCACAGGGTGAACATGTGCCGAAAACTATTCCGAAGGCAAAGAACCCCTGACAACCTATCCCTCCTAAGGGAAGCTGTCACGGATGCCAAGGAAACTGCCAACAGAGTCAGGCAGGAAAAGTGGCTGGAATGGTGTGAGTCCTTCGACCACCAAACCACCCTTTCAGAGCTGTGGCAACGGGTCAAGCGAGCTACCAGCCGCTCAGCCCCGAGGTGCACCCATCACGACCCCCAAGCAGAGGCTAACAGACTGGCGCACGAGTTCTCTGCGAGAACGAGCAGCAACAGTCTGCCAGCCGAGCTGAGGGCAAGACAAGAGCGTCTACAGCCAGACAGACACGCTCAGATCAGAGAAAGGGAAGCCGAACCCGATAACTCAGACGTTATCTTTTCTCTGAGGGAACTAAGGAAAGCCTATAAAACCAGTTCCAACACAGCCCCGGGCTCTGATGGGATCTCGTACCCCATTATCTCCCACCTAGGACTAGCAGGTGAGCGTGCACTCTTGCAACTCATCAACAAGTCCTGGGAAACTTCCACTCTACCCCAGAGTTGGAAGAGGGCTACCATAGTTCCCGTCCCAAAACCAAAGGAGCCGGGGAAGTACCGCCCCATCTCTCTGCTCAGCTGCCTGGCCAAGACGGCTGAGAGGATGGTACTAAACCGGCTTCAATGGAAAACGGGACCCCCGCACGAACACCTTCACGGGTTCACAAGGGGCATGGGCACAGCACACAGCTTAGCCACGCTCTTAAGCACAATCAGCAAGGGCCCAGCTGTGGTGGTATTCCTTGACCTGGAGAAGGCTTTTGAACTGGCAAGTCCGCTTGCCATTCAGGAAAGCCTGATCCAGAAGGGAATCAGAGGAAAGCTCTTGGCTTGGATAGGTGACTACTTCAGGAACAGGACTGCCAATGTCAAATTCCAGGGTCACCTATCGCAGCACATGCCGCTCGAAAATGGAACGCCACAGGGTGGGGTTCTCAGTCCAGCCCTATTCAACACTTTAATGTCCTGCATCCTCAACATAAACCTCCCAGTGGGGTGCCAGATCATCTCGTATGCAGACGATCTCGCTATCACCTCCACTGGACCACGCAGCCAGAATAAAGCCCAGCGTTGTCTGGACCTCGTGTCAGAGGAGTGTTGTAGGACGGGACTAAAGATCTCTGCTGCCAAATCCAAAGCCATGGCTTTGAGACAGAGAGTTCGAGGCACAAGACTGAAAATCCAGGGAGTGGAATTAGAATGGGTCAAGGACTACCTATACCTTGGGGTAAGGATAGACCGGACCCTCTCCTTCCATAAGGAGGTCCAGTACCTGGTTGACCGAACCAAAGCAAGACTGTCTGTCATGAGAGCAATGACTGGGAGACGCATAGGGGCCAGACACAAAGTACTAAGATCATTCTATGTACATGCTGTCCGGCCCATTGTGGACTATGCCTCAGTCGCTCTAATTGCTGCAAAGAAAAAGCACACAGACAAATTAGAAACAGTCCAAAATGAAGCTGCCAGGATCATTCTGGGTGCCCCGAGGTGGACGAAGGTCCTCAACCTCCTGATGGAGGCAAACCTTCTCCCCCTGGACTCACGAATCGATCTAACGGCAACACAATTTCTGTCAAAGGTCATCCAGGCTCCCAGGAACACAAGCCTAAGACAAAAATTAGTCAGATGCCTCGAACAAGACAACGAGCTCGTTGCAAACAACTCCTGGCTGTCTCATACAGCCAGGGTGTTGATACGCCATCAGCTCAAAGAACAGCTTCTTGCTAAGGGCATGGACTCCCCCCACCCCGACTTTGCCGAAGCCCCGCCGTGGGCACTGAGCCTGATAGAGTTCAACATAATGAACCTGTCAATGAAAAAGAGCCTATACCCCATGCCTAGCCTAAAGGCAGAAGCCCACAGGGTCATTGCAGCCATCACTCCTCCGGGTAGTAGAACATACTACACGGATGGATCAGTCGATCCCTTGAGCCACACTGCAGGCGCCGGCTTTGCAGCTAGGGATGCCACACGATCCATGAGGGTAACAGACAACGCCTCCTCGCTACAGGCAGAGGCAGTTGCAATCATGGGAGCCCTAGGCCACGCGTCCCTAAGGGAAGGACACGTGGTCATACACACAGACTCCAGGGCAGCCATTGACTGTCTTCAGCACAGCTCACCCACAGACAACATCTACCTACTGACCACGATTCTCACAATGGCACAGAGAATTCTTGCTCAGGGTAGAAGAATTATCATCAATTGGGTCCCAAGCCACATCGGCATCAGAGGGAACGAGCTTGCTGACAGACTAGCCGCCGCTGGCAGGGGTATGCCCCCAAATCCCATGACGATAAAACCGAGCCGAAAATTACTTATGGAGAAGTGTGCCTTGGTCGGTCGTACCTTCCTACGGCAGCTCCACAGAGAGGAAACGAGAACCTCCCCCTCGGCCAGCTGGTACTCAGACGCCACAGGCTCTGAACCACTGGCACTCTCTGAAGTAAGCAACAGAGGTACCGAAGTCATTCTTCACAGAATGCGCCTAGGTTACCACTGTGCATGGCAGATTATCCCAACAATCGAACGCGATGAATGGTGCTGCAAGCACTGCGGCGAGCCGAACGCCACACTAGTCCACTACCTAGAAAATTGTAACCATACACAATTCCTGAGACATGGACCGCCCACAACAGCCGCCGTGCTGGTAAAGAGGCTATGCGAAATGCTTACACCATGGCGGCAGGAGCGCTTGCTGGCAATCCCGCCGCCACGGTAAGCACCGAGTGTCAGACAACTCAATGAGACAGCCGTAAAAAAGCTGACACAGGCCGGGCCATATCTAGAAGGCCCGGGCGAAGCTAGAACTTCGCAAACCAAACCCCCCCCCCCCCCCCTAGTGTGCGTGTGTGCGTGTGTGTGTGTGTGTGCGTGCATGCTCGTGTTTGTTCGAAAAGCGTTATCGTGATTTTTTTAGGAAATGATAAAATCTAGGATATTTTAAGGGAAAACAGCTCTATGAACACGTGAAGGCGCTAAAATAATGATATTGTGGTGACAGCGGTGGTTTGTCTTCTTTTCATGATTTTGTCTGATGCAGATTTTCCTTTTCATAGTCTTTCATAGACTGCCTCCATGTGAAGGTAATTGTCTTTTTTAAAGCCTCTGGTAAGATTTTTTTCTGAAACCTGCATGCCCTCTCTTTCCATTTCGCCTTTTACTTCATATGTCTGTGTGAAAATATAAAGCATGGTCTATTGTGTAGGCAATTACTTACTTGGATGTATAGTGCGGCATAACAGTAACAAATATGGTACTTTAGACCAAAGTATGCAACATTTTGTGGCTACATGGTATTCTGTGATGGTAATGAATATAGTGTGGAGGTACTGACATGCAGTTAGTATCATTTTTCTTAGTTGTTTTGTTGCCAAGAAAAATTGTGTGGCATTTTCTCAGTCGCTTCTCCCAAGGAATGATAAAATACGCCTTACTTTACACAGGGTAAACACTCAAAGGTTCCCTTTCGTGAATTCGTCTTAGGAATCAGGAATTCTGTGTGATGACCTTTTAATTATTATTGCTAATAGTACTGTTATTGATGATAATCATAATGTCAGTAATAACATTATCGATTGCAAGAGAAAATAAGCGAAAATTCAAGGAAAGGGGCAACCAGTCTAGAACAGTTAAGCTTTATTAATCATGCAAATCATAATACAGAATTACAGTGTACCCGTGTCACATGGGTTGATATATTTCAGACATGCACCAGACATACACCATCAACACAGGGCACCAGATACATGAACACAACGACTCGCATATCTTCTACATACAGTATCTCTTTAATCTATGTCTCCATTAGCAGCCAAACAGTCACAGCTTCATTACTGTATTTTCCTTTCTTCGCTCACAGCTTCAGCCTAAATACAATTTCCTGCCCAATGTTATTATTTTAATTATTTTCGTTCAGATCACTCATTCATGCCAGTGCGTATCATCCACGTGACAGGCTTGGAAATAGTTTAACAAATCAGATTTTTCCTTAATATTTGTGCCAAACTTTTTTCATTAAACACACACACACACACACACACACATACATGCAAACTAAATCACAGTTAACTCATAAGTATACAAGTTAAATAATGGGCGAAAAATAAGTGTCAGCTTTTCAATTGTTTTTTAGACAATCACCTAACAAATGTTAATTTCAAGATAAAACGCAGGATACCACAAAACACGTGACAGCTATGAAAATATTTATTCAATATTTCCAAACCAAATCCCTTTCATTTCATTACCGCCTTTACAAAATATATGGTAGCCATAATTGTTATATGAATATCATTACTAAATCCTTCTTACCCCCAAAAATACAAACCATGCAAACAGGGTGCCAACACGGCGCGACTGCCACAAGGACTCCCTCATGCTGGTGGCCCTCTGTCTATCACAACTCATTTGCTTTCTTCCATTAACATCCGTCCTCTTACTTCACGACAATATAAACCATTGATAAAACCATTGATACACACGCGCACACGCATATATATATATATATATATATATATATATACACATATATATATATGTGTGTGTGTGTGTGTGTGTGTGTGTGTGTGTGTGTGTGTGTGTGTGTGAATATATATATGTGTATATGTGTATATATATGTATATTTATATATATATATATATATGTATATATATATATATTTTTTTTTTTTTTTTTTTTTTTTTTAGCAGTCATTCATTCCACTGCAGGACATAGGCCTCTCTCAGTTCACCACTGAGAGGTTATATGGCAGTGTCACCCTTGCCTGATTGGATGCCCTTCCTAATCAACCATCGTTCGGCGCGCTAACACTTGTGCCACGGCGGTGACTTCCCCTACGACACCTGCGTTTGAATTCTCATATACATATATGAATATATATGTATATATATGTATACATATATATATATACACAACTGCTCAAAATACTTAGCCCAACGCACCCGCACCCCAACAAGATCTTAGATTATCTGGCCACTTGTTGAGCGGACTGCAGACATCTGTGAGGAGGGCTTGGAGTTCAGCTTCTCAGGGCTTGGTAGGCAGGACAAAGGTAATTTACTGGGAAATGGATTTCGACCTCCTCTTCAAGATTCCTGATAAACTGTTCCTTGTCCCTTCTCGGCAGTGACCTAGTCCTGCGCACCAGGGAATGATCCAAATCGAGATCCCCTAACAGTCGAAATGCACGACAAGCATTTGTGGCTTCCAGTCTCCTGGAAGACATTTACCAATTGATTCTTGGACTGCATAAAGCGTTTCATGCCTGAAGGTGTCCTGCAGAAAAGGGTCCGCCAGGCCTGTGAGTCCTGTGAAAATGACGACGATATAACTTCAGCAAACCCTAGGCACAACCCCCTCCCTTAACATCCTACAGCAGGGCTACTCAACTATTATAAGCAAAGGTCCAGTTAGAGAAGCTCCAATGTACGCATAGGTCCGGAAATTTTTATTACATGAAATATAAAAAAGAAAACAATCTCATAATTTTCCCTGAAAAAAAGACCCTGGCTGTTGTGGCGCCTTCCTTCAAATCACTCACTCACTCATTCATAACTTTCCTTGAAAAAAGACATTGGCTGTTGCGGCGCCTTCCTTCAAATCACTCACTCACTCACTCATTCATAATTTTCCTCGAAAAAAAAGACATTGGCTGTTGTGGCGCCTTCCTTCAAATCACTCACTCACTCACTCACTCATTCATAACTTTCCTGAAAAAAAGACATTGACTGTTGTGGTGCCTTCCTTCAAATCACTCACTCTCTCATAACTTTCCCTCTTAGAAAAAAAAATAAAAATGTACAAATTCCTCTCCCCGTGTTCTTCCTTATCAGTCACACCCAACAAGTCCTGGCAAGATTCTTTCTTGCTTGCATCGTGATATAGATAAAAGTTATCCTCAGTGAACTATATATTATATAGTCATAGTCGACTAAAAACTTGCAAGATACTTTCACCAGGACCTTCATGCTATTTAACTAGAATTTTCTCTTCCTGGGGTCTGAGGTCCAACTGCAACACTCAGAAGGTCCGGATCCGGACCGCGGTCCGCCAGTTGAGTACCCCTGTCCTACAGTATTTATTAGAATGCCACGGGGTTCTGAAGTGGACCTGGAAAGTAGCCACAACTATTTTATGATCAGTTCCACGGAACTCGGCGCTCCAATACACCCTGCAGTTCTGGATGATTCTCCAGTGAGTGCTAATGAGGTTGTGGTTGATCTCCTTGGCCACATTACCCATCCAACGATGCGGGTCAGAGCGCTGAGACTAGGAGCCAGAAATCCTCAATTTCTGGGACCTGGCAAGTCCAGGAAAAGGAGTCTATTCTCGCTGCCAGCTTCAGCTCCTGAGCCATGAGGACCGACCGACATCTGATAGCCAGCTCAGTCACAGCCAGATACCACATAGAAGTCACCCAGAACAATCTGTCTGTCACAGATGCAAGTCTGGCATAAAATATATTTTTCACATCAAGTTTATACACATTAGTAGGAGCGTATATAACTTGAAGGCAAATGTAAGCTTCAGTCTCAAAACCATTATATGCTCATCAACTGGAGTGACCTCTACTACCGAGGGTAGAAGTCTGCTAGAGATGGCTATGGCTACTCCTTGGAGATGGCGACCATCACTGCAGCCTGACCAGTGATAAGTGTAGCCACCCACACTAATCATGCCGCTGCCAGATCATCTCACCTCCAAGAGAACATCTACCTCAACTCTCAGTGATACCGATCGTCCTGTCCCAAAGAACGGTCGTTCCAACCTCGGGCAGTCACTCTGGGTGGACCCACCTCTGCCGCCCCTACCGACGTTGCCCCATATAGCGAGGGCTGGCTGGCTGCAGGTCCCAGAATCCACCTGTGGGGATCCCGTGGGCTTTCCCCCATAAGCCTCACGCCAGGTCGTATGTATAAATATATATATTTATATATTTATATTTATATTCATATATATATATATGAATATATATATCTATATATCTATATATATTTATATATATATATTTATATATATATATGAATATATATATATATATATATTTATTTATTTATATGAATATATATACACATTATATATATATATGTATATATATATATATATATATATATATATATATATATATGTATGTATGTATGTATGTATACATTATATATATTTATATATATACATTATATATATATATATATATATATATATATATATATATATATATATATATATATATATATATATACACACTCACATTTCACATGCCGCACACTCCTCCCCGAAGCACCGCCGGCGATCTACTCGTCGGCTTCCGAGAGCTTGAACTGACTCAGGATGACGATGTAGGTGAAGACGGAGGAGAAGATCTGGAAGGGAGGCGGCCATCAGAAAGCGTCTCAACTGTTTACTTAATACAACCGCCCAGAAGTTTTTCATATATGTCTGCATATTGGAAGTGTGCGTGTGTTTGTTTTTGTGTATGTGGGCATGTGTGGGTATGTGGTGCGTGCTCATGTGCGTGTGTGCTTGCGTGCGTGTGTGTGCGCCTGGCCGGCGCCTGGCCCTCACCCCGATGACCCTGGCCTTCCCCGCCGAGAAGAAGCCGAGCACGTCGAAACCAGGGAACCGCTCCAGCAGCTCCAGCAGGAACGACAGCTGGGGGCGGAGACAGACTCATATACACACATAAACACATACTACACATAGACACACCCACAATATGCATTTGCATGTAGATCAGTGATATATCACCCCCGTATGGAACCCCCTCCCCCAGAGACGAAGCTCGAGCGCTCCCCGCCTACCTGAGTCTGCAGGGAAGGGTCCGAGGCGTTCATCCTCCTCCACGAGGCGGCGAAGTGCAGCGCCTGGACCTGTCGGGACATTCCGCCGGAATTTAGTCCGGTCGTGGCGGGAAACATCACTATTTGCTTCCCGCAGTATATGTAGTAATATGGCAAAGCCCTTTTTGCACAAAGGGTTCACTGTCCCCTTTCAAGAAGCTAATTTTGCATATAACAGATTCTTCTGTCGTTTGTTCGCAGAGCAATATGTATGACAAAAGAGACATTTTCCACTAACCTTTTCCTTGATTGCTTCAGCCGGCCAGCAGATGATAACAAATTTCATACAGCTGTACAGAATATATGCTGTCCAAGGGAAAAGAACAAAAAGAGAGTCAAGTTTTTTATAAATTATATAAAACAAGTCCACAATTAGCCAAAGGGCAGCGAGAGTCATGAGTCCCATGGTTGGAGGCCCGAAGTACTTGTTCATGAGCAGCTGACACTCGTAAACTCTGTACACTCGCTTGTACGCCGTCATTATTTCCTCTCTACTGAGTTCCTGTTCATCCATAAGGATTACTTTGGTATTTTCTTGAACTTCCCTCGAATAGTGCAGCCTGAATATTGTCGCAAGTGCCGCTTCTGTCTCATGTCCATTCGCGTGAGAGAAACCAGCTGCTCCTCTTGGGGTCGTCGCGGGCTTCACCGACGTAATGCCGTGGGTTTTGCGGCCTCCAGTCTCCGCTTTTGTGATACTTCCAGGCCCGTCTGTTTGGCCCTGGAGGTTTCTCAACGTATCAGTCAGCACCCTGTTCAGAAGGTAGCTGAATGTGCATGAGGATATCTCTTGCACGAAGGTTATTGCTTGATAATACAGAAAAAATATAGCCCTAAATATATAGGTCATTTGAGAAATCATATTGGGGGCGCTCAAGATGCCTTTTACCTTTTTTTCCATTATCATCACCAGGATAAAAATATGAGAAAAGACTAAAATAGCCATCTTCTTGTCCAGCAAGAACATCCAGTTGTGCTTAGTGTATTCGGGAAAGTGGAGGTCGAAGTGAGACACGAGCGAAGCACCGTCATGTCTTCCCACCAGCACGTGGACGTAAAGAAAAGCACAGATCATGACTTCTGCTGGACGATATAACTTAAGCAATGTAGCAGAAGTAGAGCCATCGTATTCGTAGACCTCGACACCGTAGAAAAAGCAAACCGTCGGCACAACGATGGCGGCAGCGTAGAGCAGACTCAAGACGACAGGCCAGAGCCGGCAGGCTGCTTGTGGCCGCAGAGCAGGCAGGACGGCCCCCGCCTGGCGTCCGTCCCACGAGTAAGGGAAGCCCCCCAGCGCACGCAGGGTGCTTGCCCAAAGGCGGAGCAAATGCACGAACAAAGGGACTCTCGGAGTCATGGCGAGGACTGGTCGAGGAGTTGGGCCTGTGACCGAGAGGAGACCCCGAGCTCTGAGGCCGCCGACCGGACGGCAACTGTTTCATGTTGGTTCAGTGGAATAATGCAAGGAGGTCGTCTTCTCTAAAGGACTGGGTGGGGGGAGGCGGAATTAAGGCTTATCTTCATCAGAGGTAGGTGGAGTTTGACTGGATGTCAGAGGTGTTTGCCAAACACTAAATAATATTTTTTTCGATAACTATCCCTGGAGTTTAGGACGAGGAATGACATATGAAGGTGAATGAAAAAGAGGAAGCAGGTTAAGAACACTCACACACACACACACACACACACACACACACAAACCGATCCTGAGGGGAGATGTTTGAATAATTGATTCAAACATTATAGTTTACTAGCGAGGACCGGCTTCAGCCCAGAGACTGTGACCTCGAGCTCTGAGGCGGCCGACGGACGGCAGCTGTTTCGTGTTAATTCAGTGGAATAGTATGGGGAGGTCGTGTTCTGTAATTAAAGATGCTAGTCTATTTGTTAAACTCGCCGACGAAAATACAAATGAGCGCAGTGAGGTTAATTTAGTGGAATGAGGTCGTTTCCGAGAAGTGAACACCACCAAGAGGAACATCGAAAAGTATGCAGCACTGTTAGGGTTGCTGTATGGCTGCGTTCTGACTCGTGTTGCGTCATATATCTTGTTTCCGCACGTGCTGGCGATTCTCACTGTATAGCCGAAGTATCTGCTGATCGCCTGGCGGTAATATGAATAAATGATTAGAAGAGGGTGCAGGGTCTTGTCTTGCGAGTATGTTCTCCGCCTTCTTTCTGAGGTTTAGCAGGAAGCCTCGGGGATATTTATGTTTCATGAAAGAATTGATTATATAGGCAACCTCATCTTCAAGAAATTCAGGGCTGCAGATCCTCAGTGCTCTGAGGAAGAAGCCGATTACAACGCCATATTTTGTTTTATTGCTGGTGGCGGAGTAGTAATGGATATAATCATCTTTATTTGTAGGCTTCTTGTATACAGAGAAACGTAGGCCGTCGTCTCCCCGATAGAACAGTGTACAGGAAAGGTAATTTCTGATCCTCTTCCTCTTCCACGGTGAGCTGGATTTTCTCGTGGACGGAGTTAAGCTGCGTCAGTGTATGTTGTAAGCACGGCCTTCTGGGGACAATGACGAGGACATCATCTACGTAACGGAGTCAAGTTGAATGTCTGCCGATTATATCCTTGTAATTATCCCTCTCCAGCGTCTCCATGAGCAGCCATGACCGCACTCAGGGGGGAGCCCATGGCAAGACCACTAATCTGCTGGTCCACGCATAACTTCACTAGGCGAAGTCCACGTATAACACTAGGCGAACACAGTGATGTTTCGGCAGCGGAAGTTCAGCTTCTGTCATGGAGCTGGTGACCCTCTCGACTGCTCGGACTGTCCCGTCTGTGGGTACACTGGTAAAGAGGTATTTTGCGACAAACTGGAAAGCTTTTTATTTTTGCATCCGGAACTCTGAAGACGCCTGATGAGGTCCCCGGAATTCTTCAGGGTGGAGAGGGGTTCAGCCAAACACTTTGTCAATCGATAGGGAACGCGGTCAGCACCAGAAGTGATCGGTCTCATCGGTATGCCTGGTTTGTATACCTTCGGGAGACCTCTCATACTAGATATGTATATATAGTATATAGATGTAATATATAAACACATATGTAATATATATATATATATATATATATATATATATATATATATATATACATATGTAATATATATATATATATATATATATATATATATATACACATATGTAATATATATATACATATATAATATATATATATATGTAAATATATATATATATATATATATATATATATATATATATATATATAGACATATATATGTACCCAACACCGGAATTGTGCAACAGCTATGATTAGCGAGACCTTGCTTATTCGATGCTGAATTCCACATATTACTTCGCTGGGAAGTGTATAACTTTGAAACAGTGCCAAATGTAGAGGCAGTGCTAGGGTTGTTCTTGGAACTATTTAGACTTCATAAAGGAATATCATAAAGAAGACAAACTCCTTAACGTTCCTAAGAAAGTCCGGTGTATTACCCTCCGGTGTAGAATGCCCGTATTGTAATTTCCCGTGTAAATACCGGAAAGAACATCCCGTGTTGCGGGCGGATGGAAAGCTTGATCAGCTGCACTTACTCGGTAATTGTGGGCTTATCTGTATTTTCCCCCTAGATTGCGGGGCCGCAGGAGCATGTCTTCTGCGGCATCATACTTGGTCCGTCTGTCGCTAATAAGATGTGTGGAACAAAGTCTTTTGACTAAAGCATACATAACAAAATAAAGATAATAATTCAAAGTATGTATAATTGATAGAACGTTAATTAAATCACCAGAGTAAATTAAATATATCACTGAATAGAAAACGTTAAAATAATTTAATAATTTAAATAAATTAGAAGCCTTTGCTATGCTTTATCAATTAGTTTTAAAACCAAACCGTAAGATCAATTGATAAACTAGTTATACTTCTATTATTAGCTTATAATTTGTTTATCTTCATTTCCATCATTTATTTATATTGAAGTTATTGTAGTTTTCCATTGTCATTTCGAAACAAAAGGCAAAACTCAAAGTTATTATCATTAAAATGAAACCAATAAAATGAAAACCTCAGAAAAAATAAAAGCACACCACAAATGCAAGTAAAAAGGGGGCGCTCTTAAATAAAACGAATCAAAACGGACACACCATAAGATCCCACAGATGGAAAATATCAAAATCTAACGGCGGCGATCTGAAGGCCGGCCGACCGCAGCCAACGAGCCGATGCCTGCGCGCAGCTCAGGCAAGGGGGTTGGCCCATTCACGCAAACGAGGTCGTGCGCCAGGAGAGGTTCGTGCGTCTAGACTCATTTCCTTGTTCAACGTCGTCTGCCTGTTCTAAATGTTTCTTTAGTTTATCACTAGATTACCGTGTTTATGAAAATTAAAAGGATGTGCGATGAGGAAAAATATACATGAAGAAAGGAGCGTATATAAATAAGTTCAAATAAACAATAAAATTATGTCCGTGGGCTAACGTGGGCTTTGGCGCCAAATGCCTGTCGAAGGTTTTCCCTCGGCCTTGTATACGCCATATTGGGCGCCATCTTGGAATATCCGTATCGGCGAGGGCGACCTCCTGACGTCATCCTTCGCAAGCCTCGAGTGAGACTGCAGGACGTTATCTCGGATATTTTGGGCCAAATCTCCTCGTAGTCTAAAAATGCCCGGGGCGTCTCCATCTTCTGCTGTAGCGCCACCGTCAGATGGTTCCTTCTGCAGCGCCTCCATCTGTGTCTTCGCGCCTGGTCCAAACTGGTTGCTCTGGTCGTGGGTGAAAGAGAGAGGCAGTAAGAGCGGCAGCTCACCACGTGCACCCAAGCCTGGCTCTCACTCGCCGCCTCCACCGCTTCGGTCTCATATATATATATATATATATATATATATATATATATATATATATATATATATATACACACACACACACACACACACAAACATATATATATATATATATATATATATATATGTATGTATACGTGTATAGACATATATACATATGTGTGTATATATGTATATATGCATATGTATATATACATGTGTATACGTATATACATACATATATCTACGTATATATGTATGCATATGTTTTATATACATATATACATATATGCATGTATGTGTTTTATACACACACACACACACACACACACACACACACACACACACACACACACACACACACACTCACACACATATATGAACCGCATTCATGTTGACAAATGAAGAAAAGGTATGAATGAGAATGATTCTATCTTCGTCAGAATTTGTATTTCTGACGAAGATGGAATCGAAACCGGTCAAATACATCTCTTTTATCATGGAGATATTCATTCTCATTCATACCTTTTCTTCATATATATATATATATATATATATATATATATATGCATGAATATGTTTTATATACAAATATATATACGTATATGTAAGTATATGTTTTTTTTTTTTGCTATTTCTATTTTTGTGATTATTATTTATTTTTTGATAGTAGTAGAAGTTAGGATTTAATTAAGAATATTCCATATTCAAACGTCTTGCCTCTATTACAGATCAATTTATACATAAACAACAACATAGTATGCCACCTGGTTACTTTATATGATTCCAGAATAAAAGGAATTAGACAAAAGGATGTCACTCCATGCTCCCAACACTTTGTCTCGAAGGAACTCATCCTGGAAGTTGGAAGCTCATGTTGGAGGACAGTTATTTACAAAGAATGTTTTCCTCTTTTTATATTCGTAAATTTTACCCGACATATTGGCAGCAGCGACTTGGCGAGATTAATATCATATTGTTTTTAATCATTATCATTATCATTATTATCACCATCATACTACTGTTATCAATATAATCTTCACTAGATCCGCCACTGCGAAAAAAAAAAAAAAAAATCACAAACACTAATTCATATAAATATATACATATGTTTATATATGTATATATGTGTATATATGTATATATATATATATATATGTATATATACACATGTACATGTTAATATACATATAATGCATATATATACATAAATATATATACATGTATATACATACATAAATACATGCATGCACACACACACACACACACACACACACACACACACACACACACACTCACACACACATGCACATATACATTTATATATACATATACACACACATATTCATATACATATATATATGCACACGCACACATATACATATATATATATACATATACATATATACATATGTACGTATATATATGTATATACATTATATATGTATACATACGTATACATATGTATATACATATATATGTATGCATAGTCCAGTGGTTATGCCTGCGAGTTCAATTCGCCGTCGCGGCGGTTGTTAAAATGCCTGCGCTCCGACTGCTGACTCGAGCCCGAGAAAACAACATATCGCCTTGAGAAGTCGGACGCAGGCGTCGTAGGGGATGTTTAAGATGCCTGAGAGTATGTTGAAGGTGACGTCACACCTCGTGT
>NC_061852.1:29494870-29504870 GCF_019202785.1 Penaeus chinensis | reverse complement strand
TAATATTAATAACAATGACAATCATAATAATAATAATAATAATAATAATAATAATAATAGTAATGATAATGGAATGATAATAATGACACTTTATGACCATTACAACTACTACGAATAATGATGGCAATATTAATAACAATAACATAATGTTAACAGTGTTAATAAATGATAATAATGGTACTAAGCTTGCCCATTTAGTCAATCACAGGTTCCCAACGAAGATAGACAGTCCTATTTGTCATTCTAGAGTCTAGGTGTAGCGCAGAGAGAACAGATCTATTATTCAAAGACCAATAAACGTATTGATGTAGGAAAGAGCCGCAGATGGCAGAGTTTACCCCGTGTAATTCTTTCTATATGGGGCATGGAGCATCAGCAAACGGTATTATCATCATTTGGCTTAATAATTTATTCCAGAGGCACACACCAGTTCATTTTGATAATTCCGAAGAAGAAATTAGCTTGTCTTGATGTCAACGACCCGAGTATTCCATGAAATATTGTCTATTAAGTGGTTATCTCTATGTCAGTTTACCTTCGAGCGCTTTCTCTCTCGCTCTCTCTCTTTTAACGGTGTTGTGTTTTATGTTTAAGAAAATCCCGAAAAAAAGCTGTTCATTTGATCAGCGTTTAGTGCCCTTCATGTCTCCATCAGCAGTAAAGTCTGTCCGAAACACACACACACACAAATAATGCTTAATGAAGATTTTCACCAATGATTTGCGTGGTTATCAGATCAACAACAGCAACTGTGTGTATGTGTATGAACACACACACACACACACACACACACACACACACACACACACACACACACACACACACACACACACACACACACACACACACACACACACGCACGCACACACATACACTGTACACAGTTTAGCCCTCTGGTGGCCGTATGATGATAATACTAGTGACGCCATTGTAACGTCACAATGTTGCCATGACATGTAAACATGTGGCAACAATATTTCGTCTGCTAGACCATTAAATCGTCTGTTAGTGCTTCAAGTGTCCTGTTAGTTAAACTGTACACATAAAGCTTACAACTTTCTTATATTTCTTACTCTGGGAATGTATTTAATTCTTTATCACGTTTCATAATTTCAGTTACTGTGTTCAATACTTTTGTAATTGAAAATTAACAGATATTGGTCTTACTTATTTTGAAATGGTTCTCTGACAATGCAAATACCTTTAGCATGTCTGATATATTTTGCAAAAACCTGTTCACAGTTCCTTTCTATAAAATTACCATACTTAAGAGGCTCTCATGTAAAGTGCCCAATGCCAAGTTATAAAACACTACAGGAGACTTACAAGTAAGAAACTGATGGAAAGTTTAACAGGCTAATTTGTGTTTAATTATCGTACCAATGCACACCCCAAACTTGTTAATTATATGTTTCTTGTTAATTCTCCTATTTCCGATGCTCTTCAGTCTTATTACAATTAACTTCTAATAAACAACGAACACCTGGATATTTCTCGACAGTACTAGCGCTTCAATCATTCATAATTTTGGACCCAACCATAAGGCTCTCGAAGTTGCCAATGCAGTTAACTTACCTGGAAAGTTTCAAAAAGATTGTACACGACGGATCGAAATGTCCCTGAAATTAATGTAACTTCTAGATATATTTGAATGATTTAACTAGGGATTTCTTAAAGTAAAGAAACAAGAATATTCAAACCAAATTGACACAACTAAAATTAAACATATATAATATCTAAACGTATAGTTAGAAATCCTAATACAGATGCTCGTATTAACGGAATTTGTCTTAAAAGTGCAACTAACGGTATGGTGCTATCAGAACATGGAGGTGGTGGGGCGGCACTAATCGTGCTGTAGTGACCTAGTTTGAAGGAGTTACCCTAAAAAATGGTAGTGCCCCGTAGAGTTCAAGGAGCCGTATATTTTAATAATCTTGCTTTTATTTTGGTATTTTAATGGCTGTCATTTTAGTGGCTGTCATGCGATATAGTTATTTTTATTATAGTTTAATCTGCCCTTTTGATGTTAGTTTTGTAAATTCCCATTTTCTATTTTAGTTCGTTTTAACGTATATATAATTACTCCTGTGTTTTTACACTTTTCTTTTGTTAATTTTCACTTAAACATTGTAAGATCCATCGAACTAACCCATTTTAAAGAATTTCTAGGTCCTTTTGCAATGCCCCCCGAGTCTCCGTTCAGATTCTAGTTTGCTTTCTGGCCGCGGGCCGAAGGCTAGCATTTGAAGGGGATGTGCTCGGCTTTCTCATTAGTTATTTCGAGCTTTGTTTTGCTGGACCGTCGTAGGCTTTTTGTATGTTCTTGTATTTCATTTGATGTTGTCTTTTGTTCTCTTTTGTGTTTCATTATTAGTATTGTTTTATTGATTTATTTACCTATTCTTATTCTTATTTCTTCCTCATTCAACCCAACCGCCCGGGATTATGCTTTGCCCCCTGCATCTTTTGTGGATTTGTTAGAGATGGCTCCACATGTGCTCAGCCACCAAGGAGTCTATCAGTAGGCCCTAGTTGCCGATCCTGATTTCCCCATTCCTTGAATTGGCGGGAAACTGTGTTTTTCTTTCTAATGCAATTGATATCGATACTGTTATTATTGTTATTGCTGTTATGATTATTAAATTGTTATTAACATCTTGGTAACATTTAAGACAATGAAATGATACAAAAGACCTTTTCCAAAAGTCGAGGAAAAGGGTAAACAGGTGGGATAGGTAGGACTAATAACGGCCTCCTTGGTGACTGAGCACTTGTAGAGCCATCTATGTGTAAATATAATAAACTTGTATTATAGTGGGCATGGCATGTGTTCTTGCCATATTGGGCAATTGGGTTAAGCTCCTTTTCACTTTTAAGCCTTTTCAAATTATACTTGATGTGAATTTGGCTAACATTAGTTCAGTTTTATTTTTTGAGTCTTTACAGGTTTCCTTTTCATTTTGATTTATTTTAATTGCATTGTATTTTTACTTATGTTTTATGAACTCTGTTTAATTTTAAGAATTACGCATTTAAGTTTCGTTTCACTTTTTAGGTTTTCGCACTGTTTTAATTTGCTGTATAGTATTAATCCCCACTAGTTTTACTTTGTTTTTGGACTTTTGCCTCAGTTTTAGCCGATTTTGTTGAGCGTTTTCTTAATAAATATTGCAAGGTTCATTTTGTTTCCTGTAAACCTCCATCCTGCCAATTACTTCAACATTAAAAGATTTAAAGAAAAAAGAAAAAATGACAATGACCTTGCTAACTCCATAGTGCCAGCATCGATGATGGTGTTTGCAGCACCGGTGGCTGTATTCACAACGCATGCATAGTGGCAGCTGCACCTTGCATCTCTCCTACTTGAGCTGTAATATCAAATATTGTGCTATACTGCGGAATATCTATAGAAGGTCTGCCAAAACTTAAGTCTTTGAAAGAGGAACATATAGCATAGAGCGTACTTCATTCATTTTCAGTTTAACTACCACAACTAATATGACTGATAAGGCTTCGAGAGAAAACTTACCGGGTATGTTTAGGGCTGTTGAATGTATCAGGCGCGGAGATGTTGGATTACTCTACAACCCGGCCTCAAAATGTCTAACCATATCTTGTAGGTGTCCTACTTATTAATGTGAAAGGCACCTGGTCTTTGGTCTAGCTTTGTTATATATGCACAGGGGCGAATTTCTTTCTGTGGCAATAAATCAACAAAGAGGTAACTTTCTAACATTTAACAGAGTTGTCTTTCACTTGACCTAGAAGATTCAAAGATTTAAAGTGTCGGTTTTCTGCTTAGTGTATCCCCTTCCTGTCCAAATGACAACCGAAATGTAAACTTTACTGGCCATAGGTTGATTTGCTGCTTTATATTTTCAGTATGTATGGAATTCAAAATGTTGTTAAGCAAAGTATGATAAACAGAGGCAATCATTGTAGAAAGTAGTATTTTTTGTGTATATTATATCTTACAATAATCTACTGGAATGTACCTAAAAGCAACTAGCATAAAACTTGATTTAGTTCACTGATTTTTAAAGCCCTTAAGTAGAGATAAAAATGAAGTCAGATCAGTATTACAGTATAAAGAATAGTTATGGAATCACTGTAGAATAATGCCATGAATTAGAAACCACTTTGAGCCTATCCATGCTACGCAAGAGAAGATAAACAATTACTTGAAGAAAGACTGGATTTTGTGTAAGGAAAACTGCCTCTCTTATAATCCACAAGGAACTGTATGCACGTTTATAGCAGAAGCAATTTTTATACTTTGTAATAACACTTTTTCCCCTTAATATTATACATGGCGATTTTTATCGTGAACTATTTGTGTGAAAAGGGAATGCCAGCCAATAGTTTATATATATAAATGTGATGCCAATATGATTTTTGTTCCTATAGCTGTGACATATACGTGTTTTATGGTATGATTCGTGTTTACTTGTCTAAGTTGAATCTACAATTAGTTTTGGGTATTACAACCTTTCATGGAGTCTTCGAATCGGTGAAAATGAAGATTTCGTCTTCCATTCCTGTCTGCATGACGAAGGACAACAGCGAATACTCCCCCGCGTGCGGTGCGAGCCATCACGCAAGTATTCAAAACGTGTGAGGCTTGAACCTCGAATATTTCGCAATACTGTTCACTTTGATACACAATATTAATGAAGACAAACTATTATATATACTGTGTGTACCTACATAGATTTAAAGTCTTAACAGCTCGATTTTAATTTATCAAGTGAAAACCTTAAAAAGTCTGACACGGGCCACAACAAATCTCCGGTTTGGTTGGTTACAAGTATGACGCTATGACGTCAGTATAGTTATATCTTGCGTCGACTAGTCTACTATTAAGCTGTCTCTCGGGACAACTACGAGACGCATCAACGATTCCAAACGGCGAACGACGAGCCTTATTTAGGGCCTTATTTCCTAAAAGAACGGCTCGAACGACCAATCAGCGTTAGCTCGGAAAAAAATCGACCAATCTCAGAGCGTTAACCGCTGAACTAGGGCAGTACTAATGAGGCTTACCAATAACAGTTTAATGAAAACTTCACATAAAATGTGATTAAGCAGTATTTCTGAAACAAAAGTTTAATATGCACAATGAAAACAATCACTCAAATGTTCAATAATAGGAGTTATATCAAATGGCTCATATAAATTATATCTGTTACCTGTAGAAAAGAGACGATTTTATGTGCTACAACAAAAAAAGAAAAAAAAAAAAAAAAGAGAAAGAAAAGAAAATGAGACAAGTAATCATCCGTGAGAAAGAACAAATGACCAAGTGACTGCGTTATGTATAGTTCAATACAGCAAATAAAGGAAAGTCATAAAGTCAGTAAATATCTTGTTCTAGTTAGAGACAGGCGCAAAGGGTCACTCTCACCAGTAAATGTCTTAATTAATCATCACCGCCTTTATCAAGAAACTCTTATAAATTCTGATATATGAATATAATAAATATATATACATATATATATATATAGCTATACCTATCTGGGTATCTATCTATATTTCTTTCTCTCTCTCTCTTACTCAGTATTTTGATCTCATTTACAGTAAAAAATATTTTTTTTTTTTCAAAAACATCATTACCAGCATTTCATTATAACTCCATAAAGAGATTAAAATATACTACAACAAATATGTTACAAGAATCCTGTAAAGCATTGTTTTTTCTCATTATGCATTAGGAAGTTAAATTCTAGGTTCCATAATATTATCTTAGAGTATTAAGAGCTGTGCTTATATATTGCTAACCTTTGTTATTTAATATTTGTTCTAAGTTGTTGCTCTTAAGAAAAATAGTCATACCGATTGAAGTTATACATTTTCGTTCAAATTTTGTACCTGACGATTTGATCAGGTGATTTGTATTTGGTCCACATCAAGTGTTTCCGCGGCCTCCGCGGATCGGCAGAGGCCATCCTTATTTAAATGAACCATATTATTTTTCCTGTTACTATGCCTTCCAAAGAAGAGTCGCAGTCGCACACTCTCGAAGGCCTTTATGAGGCTGACAAGAGCGGAGGAAGGTCGCCGCGATGGACGTCACGAGTGGTGTCAGGCGCTCGCTAATGTCTCTCGGCGACGTGTTTACGAGCGCGGAAGGGTTCTGAAATCATGCTCGTTGCCAGAAACGGGAGTAGCTTGATTTACGATGTAAACAAACCTTAAACTATCTTGTATGTGCGTCAGTAAATCCGGCCCATGGTGGACACGCTGCATTCCGCGGAGCTGAACATCTTTTACACACACACACACACACACACACACAGACACACACACACACACACATATATATATATATATATATGTGTGTGTGTGTGTGTGTGTGTGTGTGTGTGTGTTAGAGTGAATATTTGCATATTATTGACCTCTAATATATGATCTTGATCTATTTAAGTATATATATGTATATATATTTGTATATATATACATATATATATATATATATATATATATATATATATATATATATATATATATATATATATATATATATCAGATCAGAGATTAGAGGCAATATAAATGTATGTGTGCGTGCGTGTGAGTATTTGCACCTGAACGTATTTTATCAACCTCCCATCTATGATTAGATTCAGCCTCATTTTGTTTCTTTCTAGGCTTCCCAAATAAACGTTATTCACGAAGTGCTTATAAAGTTTAGCGGGCAGCAAACGCACCTTCCGCGTAGCAAACAAATGCGACAAGTACCCTTTTAGCGAGGCCAGAAACCGCGCGAGGTCACGCGATGCAACAATATGTCACAGTGGAAGCTGGCAATGTTATTTTCATTAATAAAGAAACGGTTCGATACCTGGCCTTCGTCGGGCAAGTCCGCAGGGCCTTCGTCTGCGCCGTGGCCAGGACGTCGGCGACCGCGCGCGGGACTGGACCTCAGCTCGAGCTTCGTCTGTCAGCTCCGTCAAGATGGTGCTCGTCACACTGAGTGTGCTGATGAGCCGGTCCGGCTATCGCATCCTGGGCGCCTGCCTGAAGATCATCAGGGCTCTTGGGGGCTTCCCCTATTCCTGGAAGGACGCCGAGCGCCCCAGCAGAGGCTTCGAAAAGGCTTTGGGCATGATAAAGCCTCAAGCTGGAATCCTGAACGGCTTTCCGTATTTGTTCGAGAAAAAGTTGTCTCTGACGGTGTTTTCTTGGCTGTTTACGATCCTGATGGCCGTGCACACGGGGGCGTTCACCGTCCTGAAAATCCTACAGAGCAAGAACAGAGCCACGACCACCACGGACGTCGCCCAGACCATCAGCATGGTCGTCGTGGCCGTGTCGTCCTTCGGGCTGCTCACCAACCTGGCCTTTAACAACCCCAGCCTGTTCATCCTGTCGTCCAGGCTGCATGCCATCGTGTCCCACGCGCGCGAGCACCCCTGGAAGCCCCACAGGGACGCCCTGTTCATGGTCACGCTGCTGGTGTGCGAGGCCACCTTCGCTGTCGACTGTTACGAGTGCACGCACCACATCGTCACCCTCATTCTGTACAAGAAGATCACCTTCATGATCATGTACCTGAGCCTCGGCTACTTCCTGCTGCTGGTGATGCTCAACGCCGTCATGGCCGGGACCATGTTCCTCTACTACGCGCTGTCGAGGATGATGGCCTCGGGCTACGAGCACCTCCTGCACGAGCCCAAGACCCGCCTGCCGCGGGCCAGGAGCGGGCGCATCGAGGAGCCCAAGGTGGCGCCCGTGTTCATGCCGTCGCCGGCGGGCGAGGCTGAGGCCGTGTTCGTGCGACTTCTGGCCACGCAGGGGAAGGGCGAGGTGACGGTCACGCCCGTGTCGCACGAGGACCTGCGCCTTGCCGAGGACATCGTCGAGAACCTCCACGAGTACCAGCGGCGTTTCAACAAGTACTTCTCCCTGGCGGCGCTCCTGGTGCAGCTGCAGTCCGTGATCACCGTCACCGTGTCCATCTTCGTGGTGTTCACCGCCGGAGGATCAATGGGCGTCTACGCCAGGATCCTCCACCAGACCTGCTTCCTGGTCCTCCTGTGCTGCGGCCCGGACAGCGTCATCCTCAGGGTGGGTGAAGGCGGATGAGCTTAGAGATCAGGGAGGAAGCGTTCGTGAAATAATGAATAAGATAAGAATAAAGAAATGGATGATAATGGTAATGGTGGTAGAGATAATGGTTTTGATAATGACAATGATAATGATGACGATAATGATAGTAATGCTGATGATGGTCACGGTGATATTCGTGAGATAATGATGATAATAATGAAAATGACAAAGGTTAAATCAATATCACAATACACTGAACATGAATTAATGCGATGATAATGAATAAGATTATGTTGCCAAAGATGATGCTGCTTCCTGAAATGATAATCATGGCGAAAATGACGATAATGAGAGTAATGCTAATGAAAACAAAAGGTGATGGTTATAATGATGAAAGTAATAATAATTCTGATAACGACAACAACGATAATGATAACAATGGCGGTGACATAAACTAGCGGGTTCCGTGGAGATTCAAGGGCACGAAAGAGGGGAAG
Organism: Penaeus chinensis; assembly: GCF_019202785.1. NCBI lineage: Eukaryota > Metazoa > Arthropoda > Malacostraca > Decapoda > Penaeidae > Penaeus > Penaeus chinensis. The sequence continues at coordinate 29,496,324 of NC_061852.1, read as the reverse complement.
GTTTTTCTTCCTTCCCATCTTCCTCCTTCACCCTCTCCCTTCCCCGCTCTCACTCCCAAGTCGTCCTCCTGCTGCCCCTTCCCTCCTCCTCCTTAGCCTTCCTCCCCCCCTTCGCTCCCTTACCCCAGTCCTTCGTTCTCTATCGCCCTTTTCTCTAAGAGCCTCCTCTCCCTTTCCCCTTACCCATCTCTTCAATTCTCCTCCGTTTCCCCTCCGTTTCCCTCTCCCTTCCCCTCCCTTCTCTCTCTCTCTCTCCCCTTTCTTCTCCCTCTTCCTTTCCCCTTCCCCTCCCTTTTTCCTTCTCACCCCTTTATTCTCCCCCTTCCTTTCCCCTTCCCCTCCTCCCTTCCTTCCGAACCTTCGTCCCCGGATAATCGTGGCAATAATCAAAGTGCAGAAACTCTCGGCCTAACTACTCCTTGAGGCGTAGCGGCCGAACCATCCTAATATAGGAATAAGAATAAGAATAAGTAAAGGACGAAGAATGATAATAATGATAACGAGAACAATAATAATGATAATGATAACAACATTTTTTATAAAAACAGAATTAGAATAGGATTTTAATAGATCCTTGATATGATGCCTTAATACGCACGTGTGTCATTTCTTAATTCAAAAATGAATCTGTCACGTGGAATATAATTTCCGGCGTCACCTGCAGATGTAATGTGCAAATAGACGTGCGAAAAGACGAAGCCGAATCATAATATAATTATTAATAATGATAATAACCCTAATTACTACTACTACTAATATTGATAATAATAGTGATAATAAGAAGAAAGTCCTTTACAATATTAAGATGGCATTCCAAGCGTCGGTAAACACGCTAAAACAGACGTATAGCAGAACAGCTCGCCTTTCCCCGTTCCTTACCGCAAAGAAAACATGACAAAGCACTTCCCATCTCATTAGGAATTCTTGTCCTCCATAGCATTACGACAAGAGCTGATTTATTGGACCTGGGGACACTTTATGATAATAATTCACCGGAACAATTCATTATGGTTTGTTCGATCGTCCGCGGAGAATATAAAGTGAGGGGAATGGTTTTTAACAAGAACAGAAGCGCCTCGGTCATTTCTCGAAGCCTTCCCATACGATTCCTCCTCGTAAATCGTACCATACGTCCAACCTGTGAATGGATTAGAGCGGCAGATGTCTTCTTTATAATGGCAGTGCTGTTATAACGATAATTCATACTGTTACGGCGTTTAGGGTTTTCTGTTTTATACGATGACAACTAAAACGACTTTCATTATTCGCTGATAAGAGTCGAACATTAGATGTAATAACTAACGACAACAGCGACGACAACTGTAATGATAGAAATAATAATGATGATGATAACAATAATAATAGCGATACTGGTTGTATGAATAATAATGATAACAATGGTTATGATAATAATGATAAGAAAATAAAATAATGGTAAAGTAATAATAAAATTA
>NC_061852.1:29473969-29477270 GCF_019202785.1 Penaeus chinensis | reverse complement strand
AAAGAGAGATATCTCTATTTATCTTTCTCTTCCTCTTTATCTTGCCTCCCCTCCTCTCTCTCTCTCTCTCTCTCTCTCTCTCTCTCTCTCTCTCCTCTCTCTCTCTCTCTCTCTCTCTCTCTCTCTCTCTTCCTCTCTCTCTCTCTCTCTTCTCTCCTCTCTCTCTCTCTCTCTCTCTCTCTCTCTCTCTCTCCTGTCAGAGTTCACATACCATTTGCCTCTAATGTTATTGCTTTATAAACTCTTTAATCTCACACTTTTTAAAACATACTAAACCAAAAAGGTATGTTGATATTGCGCTATAAAGATTTATGGTGTGACTGTCAACATGGTTAAAGGATTGATTTTCAGAATGCTATTCAGGCAATTTCAGTCTTGTTTGTTTTTCTTCTTTTTTGTCATGCAGTCTACAATTACGTAACACACACACACACACACACACACACACACACACACACACACACCCATACAGACACGCATATACATACTCACACACACAGACATGCACACATGCATACATGCACACATACATGGTAATATTAACATAAAAACACAATTAAACTTCCATAATAACAAAGGCAAAGCGATTTGAGAACCAAAAAAACGGAGGACGAAATAAAGAAAACAAAAGACGAACATTTTTCTTCGTGACGCTCATTTGTCATGCTCTAATAAACTAACTTTTGAAGAATTATGCTGAATTCTCCTTGTGAAATAATCTACTACACGCGATCCCCCGATGGCACTGGCCAGCAAGGCAGAAAATGATATTTCTGGATCATTCTCCGCTCGTGTCGCCACGCTCCCGGCAAAGAGAGAAACAAGATGGCGCCAACAAAGCCAGATTGCGCCACTTTCAAATCCGTTTGAGATAATGATCCTTATGCGCAGTGGCAGGATCCCCTAGGAGGAAGGGGGAGGAAGAGAGCCGTTCCCACAGTCGCATCCTACCTCCCCTCTCTTTCCCCTCGCTCCTCCCTTGTCCTTTGAAGGGGAAGCGGCAGGTGGCGAGGGAAGGAGGGAAGGTGCGAGGAGGGGGGGGGGGGGGAGAGAACCGGATGGAAGCCTAAGAAAAGGGCGGACTCGGGGTGGAGAGAGAGGGAGGGAGGGAAGGAGGGAAGGAGGGAGGGAGAGAAGGACGAGAGAGGGAAGGAGGGTGAGAGAGGGGAGGAAGGAGCCAGATGCCCGCGGAGATAATGCTTCGGAAATCATACCCACTTTTCACGAGCCTGAGAGGAAGCGGATTCTCCCACGGAATGGAATACAGACATGTTACCCCTTCACAAGTAGCCCCTTTTACCATTCAGAATATGAAGGAATGAGAGAACCAGAGCTATTCGGCGCTGTATATTATAAAGAAAGAAAATAAAATAGACGGTTGATTCCCTTCAACACGACACAAAAGTTTACATCAAGTTTAAAACGCCGGAAAACAAAAGCCGGCGCCATCGCCCTTTCCCGCCACCTTCCTCCCTTCGTGACGTCACGGAGACAACAATGGCGCCGACCCACCTGCCGCGCGACCCCTGCGACTTGTGTGCGAAGGAATGCCCGCCAGGAATGCCATGGGAACGGGAATGCTTTGGAGCGCCAGGAATGTGACTCTTCCCACGGCCGCCTTTGTCCCCGCCACCTGTCCGGCAGCCGGTGCAGGCGGGCGCTGGGATTTGAACCTTTGTCGACGCCATCGCTCACCAGTGGGAATCGCCGGAAGCTAATCGAGGCTCCGGGTCGAGATTTACATTTACACGTTGGATTTGAATTAGACTTTGATTTAGAATTTGAATTAGACTGATTCAGACTCTCATTTTGATTTATGCAGGTATATGTTACAGACGCAGATACAGATATGGATATAGATATAGATATGGGCATAAATATAGATCTAGATAAAGATACAAGTTAGGGCATAGATATCGATATAGATATAGAGATATGAATACTGATATAAATACAGACATTGCTTTAAATAAAAATACAGGTATTGTTAAAGACATAGAGGCACATGTAGATGTAGATATAGATACAAATGTAAATATAAATACAGGGACAGATAAAGATAAAGCAGATGAAAATACGGACATAAAAACAGATGTGAATATAGAAGTAAATTTAGATAATGACATATGAATAAACCAAGACGCGTGTGTTGCTAAATGCATCACGGAATGGAGCCAACACAGCGTCCTCTAAGCATGCAATTGCAATGGTAAGCAACTCGATGCAACCGGAAGCATTTTTAGCAGAAGCGGGAATCAAGACCCGACGTCCGCCGAGCAATTGCCGCCTCGGGAACGGCGCCGCGTCGGCAGGGCCTGCTGGAGGCGACCAAGGGCGGCGTGTTGGCTCGCGGGGGGGGGGGGGGGGGGGGTAGAAGGGGGTGGAGAGGGGAAGGGGTGGGGAGGAGGGGGGAGGGCGAGGAGGGGGTGGGAGAAGTGGAGGGAGGGGGTGAAGAGGAGGAGAGAGGAGAGGAGAGAGAGAAAGGAAGGAATGCGAATGAAGGAACAGAGGAAGAAGGGAATCGGGGGAAAGGAGGGAGAGAAGAGAAAGAAGGAGTAAAGGGAGGAGAAAGGAAGGGAGCAGGGAGGGAGAAAGGGGGGAAGGGGGGGAGAATGACAAGACCACCGGGCCTGCTCTTCCCACGATCAACCTCCGTGCGAGAGAGGCATAACAGACACATAAACCTCGGCACAGAAATCCCCCTCCTTCGCTCTACTTCTCTTTCTCTCTTTCCCTCTTCTCTTCCTCTTTCCCACTCCCTTGACTCACATGTCGAAGCGAGAGGAAGGCGAACAGCCCAGAAATCGCCCCGGCAGCCTCGCCCGAGCAGACAGCGCCGCGCAGACCGCCGCAGATTTCGCCGCAGAGGGACGTAACCCGCGGCGCCTCCGAGCCACTGTGTGAACGACTCAAGGGGCTCATTCATGGGGTTCTCACGCCCACGCTCAGGGCCCGCCGCCCGCAGACGCCCTCCTAGTTATCAGGAAGCCGTTAACGCGTCCGTGCCAATTGGAGCCAACGACCACAAACCACTGCCACTACCTCCCCCCCCCCCCCCCCCCCTCCTTCAAAATCTTCCCTGGGAGACAGACACGAAAATGGATCCAGCACACATTCTTGACTTGCCGGAGCAGCTTTCTACTGGTCTTCATTTCCGATCAAAATCTTGCTTCTGCGCCGCCCGACGGTAAAACTCCTGACTCGTAATAAGAATGGCCCTAATACCCGACACCTTGATACCTTATACTCCTAACACCTGACGAACTGGGATCGCGTTACGGTTTCCTTTCTCTTGCGTGTT
>NC_061852.1:29434235-29441369 GCF_019202785.1 Penaeus chinensis | reverse complement strand
TTATTATTATTGTTATTATTATTATTTTCATTATTATTATTATTATCATTATTATTATTATTATTATTATTATTATTATTATTATTATTATTATGATTATCGTTAAAATTATTATTATTATTATCATTAATATTGTTGTTGTTGTTCTTATTTTGATTATTATTGTTATTATTATTATTATAATTATTATCATTTTCATTATCACCGTTACCATCATCATCATTACTATAATTGTTTTATTATCATCATCTTTATTATCATTATCACAAATATTATCAATACTATTACCATTGTCATTATTATCATCATTACCATTGTTATTATTTAATGATGATTATTATTTCCCTTTTTTCATCATCATTATTGTTAGTATTAGTAATGGTAGTATTTATAATTATTATTATTATTATCATCATAGTCATTATAATCATTATTATCATTATTATTTCTATTGGTGCTATTATGGTGTTATCATTACTATTATTTTGTACTTCTATTATAATCATCATCATTACTAATATCATTATTAATATTATTTTATTATTATTATTATTATTATTTTTATTATTATTAGTTATTGTTATTGTTATTATTATTATTATTTCTATTATTATCATCATTATTATTTTATTATTATTATTATTATTATTATTATTATCATTATTATTATAATTATTATTATTCTAATCAGTATTATTACGATGAATAGTCTTATTCTTATTATTATTAGCATCATTATTATTATTATCATTATTATCATATCTTTATTGTTCATATTATTTTTGTTAGTAGTAGTAGAAGTATCATTATTATTATTGTTATCGTCATTATTATCGTCATCATTGTTATTATTAACATTATTATTGTTATTGTTGTTATTATTAGCATTATTGTTATTATTATTATTATTATTATCATTTTTGTTATCATTACTATAATTTTGTTGTTAATGTTATTATTATGATTATCATTATTATACTTATTATCAGTATGACTATTATCATTATTATTATCATTATTGTTATTATTATCACTATTATTATTATTATTATTATTATTATTATTATTATTATTATTATTATTATTATTATTATTATCATCATAATTATTACTATCATTGTTATCATTATTATCAATATTATTATAATTTTCATTATTATTACTAATATTAATAATATTTACAGTATTAATTAGTGTTTTTTTTATTATTTTTATCATAATTATTACTACTATTATTATCGTCATTGTTTTTAGCATTATTATTATTGTTATTATCATTATTATTATTTTTATTATTATTATTATCATTGTTATTATTTTCATTATTTTTGTTATTATTAATAATAATATTTTTATTTTATTAACATTATTATTATTATAATCATCATTACTGTTATTATTATCATCATTATTATTATTATTCATTAATGTTATTATTATTTTTATTATTATTATTATTATTATCATTGTTATTATTATCATCATCATTATCATCATTATTGTTATTATTATTATCATTATTATTATCATTATTATTATTTTTATTATTACTGCTACTACTAATATAATTTTTATAATAATGATCATTATTATTATTATTTCTGTTATTACTATTATCATTATGATTGTTATTATTAATATCTTTATTGTTGTTATCATTATTGATATATCATATCAATATCATCATTTTATTGTTATTATTGTTATAATAAATATTGTTATTATTCATGCTATTACTATAATTTTATTATTATTGTTATCAAAATAACTATTATCAATAATATTATTATTATCACTATTATCTTTGTTTTATCATTATTTGGATTATTATTATTGTCATTATTATAATTACTATCATTTTTAATATTCTTATATTATTATTGTTATCATTATTATAATTACCATCATTATTATTTTATTATCAATATCATTATAATTATTACTAGCATTAGTATTAGTATTATTTCTATTTTTAACATTTTAATATTTCCATATCATTATCGTAATTATTATCAATATTTTTTATTATTACTGTCATTATTATCATTTTAATCGTTACTGCTATTAACTTAAGTATTACTATTACTGTTATTATTATTATATTTATTTATTATTATCATTATATTTATTTATTATTATCATTATTATTTTGGTTATCATTATTATTAATATTATCATGGTTATCATTTTTATCAATATTATTATTGTTATTACTAATAATATCATTATCATTATTATCTTTGGCATTTTCATTATTATCTATTTGTTACTGTTATCATCATTACTATTATCATTGTTATTATTGTTATTAGCTTTATTATTATCATCACTGTTATCATTATCATTGGTAGTAGTAGTAATTACTTGTAGTAATTATCAGTATTAGTAATCATTATTATCATTATTACTATTGTTGTTGTTATCATTTTGATTTTTACCTTTATCAGCATTATTACAATTATTCCTATTATTACTATTATTATTATCTTTATCATTGTTATTATTATTATCAATATTATTATCAATTTTATTGTTTTTTATCATTTCTATTATTACTGTTATTATTACTATTATTATTATCATTATTATTATTGTTGTTGTTGTTATTATTATCATTATTATCCTCATAATCAATATTGTTATTATTAGTAGTAATAGTATCATCATCATCATTATATTTGTCATTACTATTAATAGTAGCGGTAGTAACTTCATTAATCTGTGGGCAAGGAATGGCCGGGGTTACCATCCACTGGCGGAGAGGGATTTGAACGCAGGTCAGCAAGATTGCTAGACGAGATCGCTACCGCTGCACCACACAGTAGTGCTGGTAGTGGTTGTACTGTTGTTAATACTCAGATAATTATTATTGCCAATCTTGTTATTATTATTATGTCTAGCTGCTTGTCTACCTACGCATGCAAAGACTGGACCCGGCTGACTGTGCGGAAGAAACCAACTGGTTCAACGGACAAGACGGCGGACCCAGCCAAGCGTCGTGGAGCGCAACCAGGGTACAGTGAGACACGTAGGACACTGCTGGCCATCCACTGCATCCTGACCTATCTCCAGCCGTCTCGACTATGTCTTGCCACTGGACAAAGATAGGAAGGGACGAGAGAGTGAGGCTGACGATCTGCGCAACTCTCCCTCACTTAAATCCAAGTCAAGCGCAAGTCATGACTTCATCCATTCAACGCAACCAAAAAGTCCTGTGGCGATGGGAGAGCGGCGAAGCAACAGGTGTTGATACACTGGAAGCTGTAGTCATGGACCTACACACAGGCGGCCCCGGCCATAGGGTCGCTCTCTACTGGAAAGAAGCAGCAGTGGAGTTCGGCAGCCCCCTGGGTGACTGAGCAGCCCTCTATAGGATTCACTCTGCTCACCTCCATGGAGGAAGGGGCTAGAAAAGGTGCCCTAAACAGGACGTACAGGACGTGAGAGTGACAAAGGCCATGTGCGGTGCTGACTGCTGGACTGATCATCGACTCATAGTGTCCAAGTGCAAACTTTGCATCCTGCCAAAGAGAAGACCACAAGGCCAGAAGAGTGCAAAGAGACTCAATTTCTCCAAGCTGAAAAACAGCAACATTGCACAGGAATTTGCCAAGGACCTTGCTGACAGGCTGCCAGACACACCCCAGGATGAACAGGACAGCACCGAGGAACAGTGGACAGCATTCAGAGAAGTGGTGTACTCCACAGCCCTTGAACACCTCGGACCAGCGACCCGCAAACACCAGGACTGGTCCGATGAGAACGATGTGGAGATACAGGCACTCCTGTCAGAGAAACGCCAGCTGTTCAGAGCGCATCAGAACAACCTCCCATCATGAGGGAAGAAAGATGCCTTTGCCTGCGCAAAAAACAAGGTACAGAAGAAACTCCGTGAGATGCAGGACACATGGTATTGCAAGAAGGTTGAAGAAATACAGGGCTATGCAGATAGTCACGACACCAAGCATTTCTATGATGTCTTGAAGACTGTGTACGGACTTCAGTCCACCGGCTCCTTCCCCCTCCTCACTGCAGACGGGATGCAGCTGCTGACAGAGAAGAAGCAGATCCTGGACAGGTGGGCTGAACACTTCAACCAGGTCTTGAACTGCCCTGCCACGTTCAACAACGAAGCCATCGCCCGCCTACCTCAATTGGAGATCAACAGGGATCTCGACAATCCCCCCACAGAAGAAGAAGTCAGAAAGGCTGTCAAGCAACTTCCCTGTGGCAAAGCACCAGGATCAGACAATTCCTGCAGAGATATACAAAGCAGGAGGACCAGCCCTGATGCAGAAACTAACAGAACTCTTCCAGTCCATGTGGAGTGAAGGAAAGGTCCCACAACAGCTGAAAGACGCCACCATGGTCCACATCTACAAGAGGAAAGGCAACCGCCAGTCCTGCGACAACCACCGAGGCATCTCTCTTCTGTCCATAGCTGGTTCGCGTCCTGCTCAACCGTCTCCTTTAGCAGGGTCACCTTCCAGAAAGTCAATGTGGCTTTTGGGCGAACGTGGAACAGTCGACATGATATTTGCTGCACGCCAACTCCGGGAAAAACGCCAAGAGCAGCACAGTGACCTCTTTGTGACCTTTGTCAATCTGACAAAGGCCTTCGATACAGTCAGCAGGGCTGGCTTATGGAAGATAAGAAGTTTGGCTGCCCAAGCAAGTTCATCACGATCGTCCGATAGTTCCATGTTGGTGAAAGTACTGGATGACGGAGACGAGTCAGAAGCTTTTCCGGTGAAAACGGCGAGAAACAAGGCTGTGTTCTTGCCCCGACGCTCTTCAGCATGGTCTTTTCAGCCATGCTGACAGACGCCTTCTGTGATTGCCAGGATGGGATGCACGTCAGGTACAGGACTGACGGTGGACTGTTCAACCTCAGGGGCCTGCAGGCTGTTACCAAGGTGAAGGTGACTGTCATCAGAGACTTCCTGTTCGCTGATGCAGCACGAAATGGACTGCTTCTCAAGAGCCTGTGACAACTTCGGTCTCACCATAAGCACCGAAAAGACTGAAGTTATGTACCAGCCCGCACCAGGACAGCCCCACCAGGAGCCACACATCATGGTGAAGGGACAGGAACTCCAGGCTGTCGACAGCTTCACCTATCTGGGCAGCACACTTTCAAGAGCGGCGAACATTGATGCAGAAGTCATCAACAGGATTGCCAAGGCCAGCTCCGCCTTTGGAAGACTCCGTGAGAATGTTTGGGAGCGGAGAGGACTCAGCCTTACCACCAAGCTGAAGGTCTACCGTGCAGTGGTGCTCACCACCCTCCTTTAAGCATGTGAGACCTGGACCGTCTACAGCAGACATGCCAAACAGCTCAACCGCTTTCACTTGAGCTGCCTCCGCAGACTCCTGCGCATCAAGTGGCAGGACAAAATCCCTGATACGGAAGTCCTGGAACTGGCTGGCATCCCCAGCATCCACACCCTCCTACAGAAAGCGCCAAAACAGCTACTATATGGAGAACTTTGCAAAGGCAAGCGCTCAGATGGGGGACAGAAGAAACCTTCAAGGACAGTCTCAAAGCGTCCCTCAAGGACATGAACATCAACGTCAGCACTTGGAAGCAGCTTGCTACCAACCCTCAACTTGGCGAAGCAAAGTCTTCACAGGCGCCTGTGCAGCAGAGAAACGACGTACGACGGAAGCGCAGCAGAAACATGCAGCGCGCAAAGCTCGAGCTGCCAACACTTCCAACGCAGCCCCACCCACACCTGTCCCGTGTGTGGGTGAGCCCTACGGGTCCGGATCGGCCTCATCAGTCATCTCCTGACTCACAGCAACTGATCATCGATCTGATATGGAGTCAAGCTCATCCTCGAAACCGTAGGAGGAACAACATTATTATTATTATTATTATCATTATTGTTATTATTGTTGTTGTTGCTTTTGCTATTATTATTATTAATATTATTATTATCACTATTATTATTATTATTACTGTTATTATCATTATTATTATTATCATTAGTGTTATTATTATCATTACTATTATTATATTATTATTATTATTATTGTTATTATTAATTATATTGTTATTATTAGTAGTATCATTATCATTTTCATTATTCTTATTACTTTTTTATTAAAATTATCTATATTATTGATACAATTATCTAAATTTTTATTACTATCATTATCAGTAACATTAATATTATCAATATGATCATAATATGATTATAATTGCTGTTGTTGTTATTATTATTATTAGCATTATAATTGTTATTCTTTTTAGTAATCACATTTATTATCATTATCATTTTTGTTATTATTATCAATATCATCCATTTTATTATCTTAGTACTATTATTATTATCATGATAAACATCGTTTTCATTATTGCTATTATCTCATTATTATCTTTATAATATTTTCATAATTATTATTGTTATTATCAACATTATTGTTATAATCTTTATCATCATTATAATTGTTATTATCAATACTTTTTATTATAGTTATTATTATTATCACTACTATTATCATAAATTATTATTGCTATTGTTATTACTATCATTACTATTATTATCATTATTATTGTCATTATCATTATTATTATTAACAATTTTATCATTATATTTACTAATATTATTATAATTATTGTTAGCAGTATTATTATCGTCACTATCATAATTATCATTACTATTATTGCTATTATTGTTATCTTTATCATTGCTATTGTTATTATTATTACTATCATTATCATTATAATTAATACTATTATCATTAATATTCTTGTTCTTATTTTTATCATCATTATTGTTATCATCATCATTAGTATAATCATTAATAATATCATTATCCCTGATATTACTATAATTAACGCTTTTTTGTTACTTTTATTATTTCTATTATTATCATTATTTTTATCATTATTGTTATTCTTTGTGTTTTGCTTTTATCGTTACCATTGTTATTATTATTATTATTATCATTATAATTGTTATTATTATTATCATTATTATTATTATCATTATCTCTGTTATCATTGCTATCATTATCAATATCATCACTATTTTCATTACCAATAATAGTATTCGTAGTAGTAGTATTTCATGTTTTTAAGGACCTAATCATGATTATTATTATTTTCATTACTATTATTATTATTAT
>NC_061852.1:29404235-29416735 GCF_019202785.1 Penaeus chinensis | reverse complement strand
CCGTCTGCCAGTTGAACAGAGGACTCAGCGGCTTAATCAGTGACTTCCAGCTATGATTCTTTACCTTTTTAGTCTTACGATCCGATGGCTCTCTACAGTGCCACCCCGAGAGTACACTTCCTAGTGCTGAACTTTACATAAAGGTAAAATAAGTAAGATTAAAACACAACTTTATTTAAGATACACCTAACTCGAAGTGACATATCAGTGGAGAAAAACATGCTATTTGATAGATAGATAGATAATTGATGTTGAATTGATAGATAGATTAGATTGATAGATATATGTAGCGATGACAAATTTATGGACATAGATGTATTAAACGAATTCTGATTTTATGTAAGAGGCATCTGAACATCTTTCGAAAGAAACTCGAATAAGAATGTCATTATTACTATTATTATTATTATTCTGGTTATAATAATGATATATATTATAATATAGTATAGTATAGTGATAACTATAATTATCATTATCATTATCATTACTATTATCATCATTGTCAATATCATTATTACTATTATCATTATTATTATTATTAGCATTATTATTAGCATTATTATTCTTCCTAGTATTATTATTGTTATTAGCATTACTATTATTATTGTTATTATTATTATTATCATTATTAATAATGTTATTTAATCATTATCATTATTATTAATATTATTATTATTATTATTATTATTATTATCATTATTATCATCATTATCATTATTATTATTATTATTATAATTATCATTATTATTATTATTATTGTAATTATTGCTATTATTATTATTATCATTATGATCATTATTAATAATGGTATTTAATTATTATCATTATTATTAATATTATTGATATTATTATTATTATTATTATTATTATTATTATTATTACTATTATTATTATTATCATTATAATCATTAATAATAATGTTACTTAATTATTATTTTCATCATTATAAATATTATTATTATTATTATTATTATTATTATTATTAATATTCATTATTATTGTCAGTACCACTATTATCATCAATATTATTATCATTATTATAAATATTATTATGATCCTCATTATTATCACTATCATTACTATTATTGTTCTTATCATTTTATTGTTATTATTATTATCATTATTTTTTATTATCATTATCATTATTAGCACCCTTATTATTATTATTATTATTATTATTATCATCATTATTATTATTATCATTATCATCATTATAATCATTATTATCATTATTATTAACATCACTATTCTTATTATTATCATTACTATTATTATCATAGTAGATATTACCATCATTATTATCATCATCATTGTCCAGGGTTAGTATAGTTTTCCTTAATTAGTGTATGTCAGTCCATTCTCTTTTTTCAATGATTTCGTGTCTGTGTGTGCGTGTATGCGTTCCTTGGTGTCGTTCCCGCGAGCAACGCAAAGTTTTTGACCCTTTCAGCACGACCTTCACTGAAAGGGCCACGCCCCTCCAAGCTCCGTGCCCATACACACCTTTTGTAAGTACTGCCATTGTATTGGCATATACAACACTTATTTTGTTTCAGTTTCATAAATGAGTTATGGTATAATTTAGTTTGTAAAATAATGATGCTAATGGCGGTCTCTCTCAACATTGACAGTCTCCATTTTTTATGAAGGTGTAACGTGTATTCAAACGCCCAATCGCCTTTTCAAGACTGCTGACAAGGGTCTTTAACTCGCCATCTCACCAGCAAATAAGTTGAAGACAGCGCCTGTACCAGCCCAATATCCCGCCTCTTGCGGATGCAGATTTATTGCTATTTGTTTTCCTTGTATAAACTGGAAATATATTGGTGAAATGTATTCTGAGAATATAAAATCCTGGAGAAATGCCCACTTATCTAAACATCATCCCGAACTAATAAAAAAACGGATTGCATGAGGAAGGAACCCTCAGCAATTATCATGATTATTATTATTACTATTATTGTTGGTATTATTATCATTATTATTGTTATCAATCTCATTCTCATTAATATCATAATTATTATCATTATAAATATTTTTTTACTGTTATTATCATAATTATCCTTAGTATTATTACCATTACTATTATTATTGTTATAAATGTTATTACTATTATTATTATAATCACTACTGTTATTATTACGATTATCATTATTATCATTATTATCATGATTGTTATTATTATCACGATTATCATTAATATTACTGTTATTGATATTCATATTATTATCAATATTGATATTATCATTACTGATATTGATGATATTATAATTGATGGTGATTTTGATGTTATTATTATTTATATTGATATTATTCTTATTATTAATGATATTAATAGTGCTATTATTACTAATGATATTAGTAGTGCTATTATTATTAATTATATTAATAGTGCTATTATTATTATTATCATTATCATTATCATTATCATTATCATTATCATTATTATTATAATCTATATTAATAGTATTCTTCTTATTAATTATATTAATAGTGATATTATTATTATTTTTATCATCATTATTATTATAATTATTATTATTATTATTATTATGTTTATAATTATTATTACTATTATTATTATCATCTTTTTCATTATTATTATTATTATTGTTATTATTATTATTATTATTATTATTATTATTATTATTATCGTCATCATTATTATTATTACTATTTATATTATTATTACTATTGTTATTATTATTAATATCATTATTATTATTGTTGTTATTATTATTATTGTTATTATTATCATCTTCATTATTATTATTATCATTATCATTATCATTATTATTATAATTATTTTTCTTTATTATCATTGTTATTATTATTATTATTATTATTATTATTGTGATCATGTTTATTTGAACAGCGTTTTAAGATCAAACACCGGGTCACAACCAGTGACCTAGGGTGAGTGAAATAAGAAGTCAACTGTAAAATAAAAAAATTCAGGGATATATAATAACAAAAAGTAAAACAATCAAAGGATGATGTTTATTTAGATGCTCAATGCTCTTCTTAAAACATGTGCCGTGCTGTTCAGTACGCTTTTTAGAATTTCCTGTAGTGATGGATCTCCAGGTATTTTCTCCACATATTGATTCGCTCCTTTCTTTATCAGGCCCAATGCACCAATTACAACAGGGATAGTTTTGTTTTTTAGGTGCCACATCTTTTCAATTTCGATTTCTAAATCCTTATATTTTGCAAGCTTTTCATACACTTTTGAAGAAACATTTCTGTCTGATGGCACACTCATGTCTATGAGAAGGGAGGTGTTATTTTTCTTGTCCTTAATGACTATGTCTGGACGATTGGCCTGTATCGTGTGATCAGTGAGTATTGAATAGTCCCACAGGATTGTGAAATCTTGTCCCTCTGTAACTGATTCTGGGTGGTGTTCGTACCAGTTACTATATGTGTTCACAGAGAAATGTTTGCAGATCTTCCAATACAGGTATTGTCCAACCCTGTTATGGCGGTTTTTGTACTCCTCTGGCGTTAGGATAGAGCAACTAGAGACAAGGTGGTCAATGGTTTCTGTTTTCTCCTCACAAAACCGACACTTTGGGTTAGCACCATTGTGCAGGACATTTGCCAGATAGTTTTGAGTGAACAAGCTCTGATCCTGAACAGCAAGAATAAAACCCTCTGTTTCCCTTTTCAGTCAAGAGCTTCTCAGCCACTGATGGGTTGCGTGTTCATCAACATCAGCATTTTAGCTCGACATGCGAACTGTCCATGAGGAGGCTTTTCTTGCCATCGGGATTCTAGCTGCTTCACACCGATATTTTTAGCCATTTTCTTTGCTTTACTGGCATTCTCAGTTGGTGTTTGAAGGTTGTCATTTTCAGTTTCAAGACTTAATTCGCGAGAAAATTGTTAAGATTCTTTTGTAACAGAGTGTATTTTTTGGTGTTTTCGTGCAAGTTAACTAATTGAAGCATCCAGTCATTTGCATTATCTAAGTACTGCGAAAGTCCTATAGTAGAGGTTTTGTACGATAGCTCCAGTTGAATCATGCCCCTTCCTCCTCTATTTCTTGGGACATATAGTCGATCTACATCTGATTTTGGGTGATGCATTTTATGACTAGTAAGCTGTTTCCTAATTTTGGTATCTAATCTCCGTAGTTCACTCAAATTCCAGTTGATGGAATTGCAAGAGTGTTTATAGCTGTTATTCTATTTCTATGTTTTCATGATCGGCCTTACTCTCCGTATGCATTCCTTTCTAATCTTTTCTTTCATTTTAGCGTGCTGAATACGATCTCCTTCATTAACACCAAGATATTTATAACTTCCTTCTTGATCTAGTTCCTTTATTACAGTGTCGTTCGTCATCAAGAATTATGTTGTCTGTACTAACTAGCTTTCTGCGTTTAAAAGTTGCCTTGGCACAATTGTCTAAGCCGAATTCCATGCCAATATCATCACTAAATGCTTTCAAAGTTTTCAATAACCCTTCAATTTCTCCTTCATTACAAGCATATAATTTCAGACCGTCCATATAAAAGAGATGATTTATTTTCCTGTCATTGATTTTATATCCATAACCTGTTTCATTTAGAAGTTGGGAAAGAGGTATCAGTGCCATACAAAATAGAAGAGGGGAAATAGAGTCACCCTGAAAAATCCCACATTTGATTCGCACACCATTTGAAGATAAGATACCATTCGAGTGGGAAAGAAAAAGGTTGGTTTCCCATATCGTCATAGTCCATTTCATCGGAACAGACCTAAGCGGTATTGGCCACATCCGTCTAACACTATCTGATAGCAACTGTTCCCTATGTAATGTCCCTCTTTCAGTTCCACACCCACTATTACCATGCCCATGATTTGATGCAGCCCGTATCTCTCCCACCTATCCCCCCTTCACCAACCTCCCGACCTATCAGATGTCCTTACAGAATCTCACAGATCTTAAATCATTCACTCTTCAATTTCTTTGCCGAGCTTTAGCAACTAATCACTAAATCAACCACCCTCCACTACCATTTACTGTAGTGCTACATGACCTAAGTGAAATCCTGAAGGTCATGGGCGATGGTAGTGGGATCCTAAGCAGCCTAATGAATGATAAGGGAATCTTTAAGCATTCCTAGTGAATGGTAGAGATCCCAAACATTCCTTTTAGATGGTAGAGATTCCAAGAATTCCTGGTGAATGGTAGTAAGATCCAGAGCATTCCTTATTGAAAGGCAATTAGATCCCAAGCATTTCTTTTCAGTGGCCGTGAGATCCTAATTCCTTTTGAATGGTAGAGAGAACCTTCCTAGTGAAAAGTACTTAGATCCTAAACTTTCCTATTGGATGATAGATCTTGAGTATTCCTATTGAATGATACTTAGATGCCAAGCATACCTTATGAGCATTAAATCCTGAGCATTACAAGTGATCGTTATTCATGTCACAAGCAGTCCTATTGAATGTTTTTTCCATCCCAAATATTTGTGGTGAATGCTAGTCAGATCCAGAGCATTTCTTTTGATTGGCATTTAGATTCTGAACATTTCTTTTGAATGGTAATGAATATGCAAACATGCCTAGTTACTGGTATTTCTATCCCAAACATTCCTGGAAAATGGTAACATACCGAACATTTCTATCGAAAGATAGATCCCAAGAATTCCTAGTAATTGGTAGTTTGATCCTGAGCATTTCTTTTGAATAGTAGTAAGAATCGAAGCATTCTAGTGACATCCCGAGCAATTCTTTTGAATGGTATTTAGATCCCTACCATTACTAGTGAATAGTAGTTAGATCCTGAGCATTCTTAATGAATAGTAGATAGATCCCAAGCATTGCTAGGGAATGGTAGTTAGATCCCAAGTGTTGCTAGGGAATAGTAGTTAAATCCTGGGCATTCGTAGTGAATGGTAGTTAGATCCCCAACTTTCCTTTTGAATTGTAGTTTGATCCCAAACATTTTTAGTAAAAGGTAGATAGATCCCAAGCATTCGTAGTGAATGGTAGTTAGATCCTGAGCATTCCTAGTGAATTGTGGTGAGATCACGAGCATTCCTTTGTAATTGTAGTTCCATCCTGAGCATTCCTTTGGCATTGTAGTTCCATCCCGAGCATTCCTAGCGAATGTTAGTGAGATCTCGAGCATTGCTTTGGAATTGTAGTTACATCCCAAGCCTTTCTTTTGAATGGTAGTTAGATCATTAGTACTAGTCAGTATTCATAGCAAATGGTAGTTAGATCCTGATCATTCCAGTTGAATGTTAGTAAGATCCTGAGCTCTCCTAGTGAACTGTTGTTATATGATCATTCCCGGAGAATGATAAATCCCAAGCATTCCTTTTGAATGGTAGTTAAATCCATAACATTTCTAGTGAATAGTAGTTCAATCCAGAGCAATGCTAGTGAATGGTAGGTAGATCCTAAGCATTCCCTTTGAATAGTAGTTAAATCTCAAGAATTCCTATTGAATGGTGCTAAGATCCCAAGAAGTGAGATGACCATTCCTAGTGGATGGTAGTGAGACTTCGAGCATTCCAATTCAGTGGTAGTGAGATCGCGAGCATTCCTTGTAAATGTTAGGTTAAGAGATTTTGTATTGAATCCTTTAAATCCTGAGCATTCCCAGTGAATAGCAGTAAGATCCTGAGCATTGCCTTTGAATGGTAGTTGGATCCCAATTCCTTTTCAATGGTTGAGAGATCCTTAGCATTCCTGGTGAATTGTTGTTAGATCCCGAACATTCCTAGTGAATGGTAGTGAGATCTCAATCATTTTGAAGGTAGAGATCATAAGTAGTTGAATCTTGAACATTCCTCAAAGTGGTAGATATCTCGAGCATTCCTTTTGAATGCATTCCTAATAAATGATATATTCTGAGCATTCCTTCTGAATGGTAGATCCTGAACATCCCCTTAAATGGTAGAGATCTTGAGCATTCCTATGGAATTGTAGATATTTCCTGAACATTCCTAGTGAATGACAGTTAATTCCATAGCTCTGCTAGTAAATGGTAATTAGATCCCAAATATTCCCTTTGATGGTTCCTTTTGAATGGTAGATCCTGAGCATACATTTTGAATGTTAATTAGTTCCAAAACTTTCCAATTTAATGGTAGTTAGATCCCGAGCATTCCTATTGAATGGTAGTGAGGTCACACATTCCCATTGAATGGTAGGGAGATGACAAGCATTCCTTTTAAATGTTAGATCCTGGGCATTCCTGGTGAACGGCAGTGAGATCTTGAGTATTCCTATTTAATGGTAGAAGATCCTGAGCATTCCTGGTGAATGGTAGTTAGATCCTGAGTATTCCTAGTGAATGATAGTTAGATCATGAGCATTCTTAGTGAAAGGTAGTGAGATCTTGATTATATTTTTTTAATGGTAAAGATCCTTGGTGAAACGGTAATGAGATCCCGAGTTTTCTTGGTGAACAGTAGTGAGATCCCGATCATTACCTTTGAATGTTAGAGAGATCTTGACCACTCTTAGTGAATGGTAGTTGATATCAAGCATTTGTGGGAAATGGTAGTTGGATCCTGAACATTTCTTTTGAATGGTAGTTAGACCCCGAACAGTGCCAGTGAAAGTTACTGAGGACACAAGCATTCATATCGCATTGTATTGAGATTTAGAACATTCCTTTTGAATGGTAGTGATGTAGTGATCTGAATGTTTTAAGTGGGTTACCCCCTTTATTTTGTGAAGCGCCATCTCTTGGCCAAGCACACCTCTTCAAGGAAGACTAGCAAAAAATAACACGTTTTTAACAATTAATGTTTTATCTACTGTTTTATTGAGTTTTGTTTGGTTTATCATCAATTTTTAATGTCCTTAATTGTTTTGTTTGTATGTTTGTCCATATTTCTGTTTGTGCTGTAGTTCATGATTTTAACCTTTCGTTTATCATATTTTAAAACTTATTTGTGCTTATATTTACATTGTACAATTTTGCTATTTTGTAATTTTAACTAGCAAAATAAATCAGCAGAGTGTTATTCCGAATTGAAGCATTTAAAATAGAGCCGGAAGTTAAGCGTCCGCCATGTTTGTTTTTCGCTCTCGACTTCCGTCTAGCGGGCAGATTCATCCAGCAGGCTATAGGGTTAACGCTGGGACTCTGGGATCGCCTTTTTTCGAACTGCAAGACCCACGGAGTCTAAAAGTTAAGTAGAGTGGCTGTTTATGGCCAAAGGCAATACCATATGAAGAAGAAAATGCAATGTTTATAGAAGCCTTTGAATCTACTTTGCTAGTCCGTCTTAGTTTTATTTTATTTTGTAGTCTCATTTTATGTTTCGTTCCCTAGCAACTTTTAGTGTTATTATTTGTGTCTCAGTTTCTTTTTTTATTGCAATCTTATTTTACGGTTCTTAGCTTTCATTTTAGTTTTATTTTAATTACTAGTTTTTCATAGTTTCTTTTATATCGCGTGTCCTTAGCGGTTTTATTGTGTTTACGTTTTATGTTTCGGTTTGTTTGTTTTAAATAAATGTAGACTTTTACCTTTGTTTTACGCCCTACCACAATCCGCCATTTTTATTTTTTATTATTATTATTTAGTATGGACTAGAAAATGATATTTCCAAAAGCACTATAATCCAAATAATGGTGGCAGCTGCATGGATTTTTTTTTTTTTTTTTTTGTACGTTTGTAAGCATTACGTTCTGTAATGCTTTTTTGTTTTATTGTTTTACGTTTTATTGCTTTATGGTTTGTAATCCGTTTGTTCTTTTTTAGTGTACTTCATAAATTATGTTTGTTAGCCTTTTATGTTTTATAATAGTGCCTTGCATGCCTTTAATAGTGCATTTCATAGTTCAAAATGATATGTATTGTATTATGTTTTGTACATTTTACTGTGCTGTGTAATGAAGTTTTCTGATATATGGACAATATGATTTCAAATCTAAGCTTTACATATAACGGAACTCTGCTATTTCCTTGCAGTATTGCATATGTTTCAGACAAATGTTTAGTGGTCTGTGATGCTGGTGCACCATCAGTGATCTTGTTTGTGCTTCCCACCGTTAGCTTTTAAAACAGTCTTCACGGTCGGCGAACATGGCTGATGGCCTCAATCAGAAAAAGGGAGCTGTGGGTAGAGAACCGCAATTCTTCGAGGGCCGATTCTGAACCAGACGTTCAAGGTACTGAAGCGCAAGAGGTGTCAGATCAGCCTGAGGGATCAATGCATGCCCTTCTAGAACAGCTAGTGCAACAGATGGGGGAATTGCTCAGAATTCTTACAACAGCTTTCCAGTAAACGACTCAGGGACTTCTATAGTCCTTAGGATTTACTTCTTGAAATTGAAAGTGCCGTCTCGATGGTGTATTGACCTGCAACATTATAACTTTGATATCATCACCACCACCACCATCACCACTATCCCACATTCCTCAGCACCAGTCATAGTGGGCCTTAAACTTAGTGGCACTCCAAAAAAGAAAAAAAAGATGTCGCAAGGCTAACGAATAAGTCAAACAATGTTAAAATAGCATGAGGCTGTGGGGTTGAGATTTCATGTCAGTTAACTCCTTTAATATTCGCGATTTAAAAGCTAGAAATAATTTTTCTGATAACTACAAATATATTCATATTCATATATATTCATATATACACATAACATACATTCACATATATACATATATACACATAACTATGTATGTATACCCATTTACATATATTTACATATAAATACATATACATGTATGTATACACACATACATATATGCATATATATACATATGCATACAGATATACATGTCCATATATATACATATAGACATATGTATATATATGTATATATATACATGTAGAGAGGTACACATCTATATAAACATGTGTGTATATATACTTATGTATATATACATATTCATGTATATATAGATAAGTATAAGCATATATGTAAATATATGTAAACTTATATATATATATATATATATATATATATATGAATATATATATACATATAAATATGTATATATATATATATATATATATATATATATATATATATATATGTATATAAATATATACATAAATTATGTGTATAAATATGTGAATAAATGTATATGTATTATAAATATATAAATGTGTATATGTACTATAAATATAAAAATGTGTATACATATTATAACTAAAATTTGTAAAGTATATATATGCATATATATATAAATTCATTATTTATATACAATTTATTAATTAATAATTTTATGTATATAAATAAATATATATAAGTAAATATGAATATATATATATGTGAATAAATGTATATATAAGAATAGATTTGTAGACCTACATATATGAATAAATGTATAAATCTATATATGTATAATTATATATATATATATATATATTCATATGAGGAAATGTATAAATATATATAATTAGATGTATTAAAGTATAAATATATGATTATATGAATAAATGTATAAATATATATTGAATAAATGTCTGTCTTTATATATATATATGAAATAATATATATATATATATATATGTAAATGTACAAATATATATATGAATAAATATATAAGTCTGTAAATATATACATATATAAGTAATATATAAATATATATGTATAAATTATGTATATTGCGAGTATGCATATATTATTAGTTATAAGTATTATTGTTACTATTACTGTAATGATTTTATCATTGTTATTATCATGACTGTTAATATTGTTTTCGTTATTATTACTATTATTATGGTTATTAACATTTGTGTAACTACTATTATTATCATTATCTTTGCAATTGTTATCATTATTTTTATAATTATCATGATCATTATTTTTTGTTATTGTTGATTTATCATAATGTTTATTGATATTTTTGTAGCTGGTGTTATCATTATCATTATAATTATTGGTAATGATACAATTATCACCATAATAAAGATTATTGCCTGTTTTATGACTACCCTTGGAAGATATTTTTTTTTCTCTCTCTCTTCTTCAAACACTTAGGCACACAGCAACGCACGCAAATAAGCACAAACACACACCACATCATAAATTCAAGCAAAGCGATATACAGCTCTGCTATTTTTCTTGTTCAATCACCTTCACTGGAGACATGAGGGCGGCACACACGAGTTAAAACACAACACGTATGCCATTCCCCGTCTGGCAATCCATGAGCAAGTCAATCAAATAAATGAGTAATAATACGTCTTAAAAAAAAAAAAAAAAAAAAAAAAAAAAAAAAAAAAATATATATATATATATATATATAATAATAATAATAATAATATAAATTGGGGGAATGAAAATAAATTTCAATGTGTTACTGCTTAAAGAAAATAAAAAAATAAATAAATAATAATAATAATAATAAATCGCACAATGAATAGATAATTGGGTAGAGAAGAGATAAGTGGGTGTTGGGGGAAAATGGAACCTCTGGAGCAGCAAAGAACTAATCTGACGGAAATGGAAATGCAAAAGGAATCGCTGTTTAGTGAAAATTTCCTACCAGACATTATCTACATGTACATATGTAATATATATATATAGAACATATATATATATATATATATATATATATATATATATAATATACACTTAAGGCATATATATTATCTATATATACACAGAGGAGAGAAGTGCAAAGGGGAGACTTATAGAGGGGAATAGTATGAGAGCAAGGGAAAGATAGATGGAGAACGAGGCAAAGTGAGAGAGAGAGAGGGGGGGGGGGGGAGACAAAAAAGGGACTCAAAAAACAAAAACAAAACAAAAAAAAGATAGAAAAAAAAAGGAGAAAAGTGTAGAGAAAGATAAGGGTGAGAGACCCATAAGAACTGAGGACGAGAGAAACGCGACACACACACAAGGGCTGGTGATGAGAGAAAAGTGACTCTCGTCCTCAACCCTTGCGAGAGACAGCGAGACAAAGAAAGAGACAGACAGAGATAGAGACTGAAAGACCCACAAAAGCAAGGGATGTGGACGAGAAAAAAGCGACTCTTGAGAGAGAGAGGGAAGGAGGGGGAGAGAGAGAATCAGAACGAGACCCAGACGAGAGAAATGTGATTCTCCCTCCCTTTCTGTCTATGGATCTTTATATCTATTTAAATTCACATATATGTATCTTTCTATGCATCCATTTATTTATGTTTTTCTATATCATTATATATCTATCTCCATATGTCTACATTTTTTTATCTATTTATTTCTACCGGTGTATTTATACATCTATATGTAGACATAAATATACATATATGTAATCTACATATATAGAAAATATATGCACTGTACACATGTTTGTATATATATACATTTTACGTTTCTGCTATACATATAAATGTGTATATACATATATGTATATACATACAAACGTGTACAGTACATATACATTTATGTGTAGATGAACTCTACATTTATATATAATATATATTTATATGTACTGTACACATGTTTGTATATATAAACATATTTTATATATATATATAAATGTTTATATACTTATATGTATACATATGTATATAAATGTTTGTTTCTTCATTTGGCAGT
>NC_061852.1:29394235-29399235 GCF_019202785.1 Penaeus chinensis | reverse complement strand
TTATCATGATAATTTTTAGCGTCATTAATGTCATTGTCGTCAATATTGTCATTAATAGTGTCATTGTCATAATTACCGTCATTAACCCATTGCCGCCGGGGAAATTAATAAAAGGGAAAATGCTGTGCTCATTATCTATATTTTTGTGAAATGTCTCTGCACACAGATGCTCTGCTAGTGCTTGCCACAAAGGAGTCCATTAGTATATCTTGAGACCTTACCTGTTTTCACCTTTCCTTGAATTGGCGGAAAAATCGATGGTGTTATTTTTATTATAAACATTATAATTACTGTAATGTTATATACATTAATAACAGCAAAATAAGATAACGCAAAATATTTTCGTAAATCAAAGAAAAGGGTGAACAGGCGAG
The DNA here is from genome assembly GCF_019202785.1 of Penaeus chinensis. NCBI lineage: Eukaryota > Metazoa > Arthropoda > Malacostraca > Decapoda > Penaeidae > Penaeus > Penaeus chinensis. The sequence continues at coordinate 29,398,861 of NC_061852.1, read as the reverse complement.
ACAGACAGTACTCGTTACAGGCTCACTGGTGACTCAGTACAAGTGTAGCCGTCTATGTGTGAAAACAAATAAACAAGTAAACTCACAGTGGGTATGGCATGTAAGTACATGCCATAGCCGTTGGTAACGGGTTAATAGCGTCATCATTAACGTCGTTGTTGTCATCATTAGCGTCATTATTTTCATCATTATTGCCTTCATTATTAGCCTCAGTGGTGTCATCTTTTGCGTCATTAGCGTCATTGTTTTCGCCATCATTAGACTCATTATTCTCGTCATTATTGGCATCATTGTTGTCATCATTGTTGTCATCATTAGCGACATTATTGTTGTCATTATTACCGGCATTGTTGTCGTCATAAGCGTCATTACTGTCGTCAATATTAGCGTCATTAGCAGTGTCATTGGTTGTCATTATTAGCTTCATTGTTATTCTCATCTTTATAGTCATCATTATCATCATTATTATCATCATAATCGGCTTATCAACATCATTATTGTCATTACCGGCCTCATTATACTCATTAATATCGTCACTATTATCATGTTCGTCATCATTATCTTCCTTATTATCGTTATAATCGTCATTATTATCGTTATCATTATCATCATTATTACCGTCATTATCATCATTACTATTGTCATTACTATCGTCATTATTATCAGTAGTATTACTATTATTGTTATTATTATCTTTTTTATCTTATTATTATCATTGTGATTATTATTAATATTGTTGTTATTATTATTATAATAAGTAGTAGTAGTAGTATTTTATCATTATTATCCTTATTATTAGCGGTATAACTATCATCATTTTGATGATTATTATTATTATTATTATTTGTATTATTATTATCATTATTAATTTTATTATTATCAATAGTAGTAGTAGTATTTCTATTATAATTATCATTAGTACTATCATTATTATTATTAACATTATCATTACTATTATTTTTATTAATATTATTATTATTACTATTATTATTTTTATTATATTTTTATTAATGTTATTATTGTTATCATTATTATTATTATCATTATTATTTGTATCAATACTATTATTATTAGCATTATTATCATTATATCCTTGTTTATATTTTTATTATATTTGTTATTATATTATATTTATTATTATAATAATTATTATTAATATTTTTTTATTATATTTGTTATCATGATCATTATCGTTATTACTATCATTACTATTAATTCATTATTATTATAACTATCATCATGATTATTATCATTATTATTATTATTATTATTGTCATTATTACTATCATTATTATTATTATATTATTATTATCATCATTTTTATCATTATCATTATCATTATCTTTATTATTCTTATTATTTTTATTATTATGATTATCATTATTATTATTAAAATTAATATTATTATTAATATTACTATTATCATTATTTGTAATTCTTATCTTTATTTTTATTATCATTATCATCATTATCATTATATCACTGCCATATTTAATAATATTGTTATTATTTTCATTATTATCATTATTATCAATGTAATTATTATCATCATTATTATAATTTTTATCATTATAATTATTATCACTATTATTATTACTGATATTATTATCATCATTAATTATATTACTATTTTTATGATCATTATTATTACGATTATCATTGTGTTTTTTAATGCTATTGTTATTATTATCATTATCATTATTACTATTATCATAATCAATAATATTATTATTATTATTGGTGGTAGTGGTAGTGGTGTTATAATTGTCAACATCGTCATTTTCTTTATTATCATTGTCATTATTATCGTTATCATCATTACTTTTATCATGATTGGTGTTATCATTATTATTGTCATTATTATTACTGTCCTTCTTATCATCATAATTGTTACCATTATTATAATCACCATCATTATCATAATTATTATCGACATCTTATCATTATTATTACCATTATTTTTTTATTACCATTATTAATCATTATTATATTTACTTGTTATGACTATAATTATTGTCATCATAACGATTATCATCTATATCTATAGAGACATCTATATATACGAAAAATGTGCTTATGCGAAAGATAAGTATTTTCTTTTAAGTAGCACCCGAGGACGATCTTAGAGAGGAACTGCATCCGTATCCCATCGATTTTCCGTTCAACTTGCTGAGCTTCTTTACTTCAATTTTAATTCCTCTTAAATTTCTCTAACTTCACAAAAATGACATCTCTCTCTCTCTTTCCTGCAGCATTTAATTCCCCTAATGTTCAGAAGCTATCGTCATGTTCGTGAAAATCTCGGAATATCTTCTCATCAGCTGCCATGGCGTCGCAGGCAGCGGTATACGAGCCTAGAATTTCCTTTACTATGCATATTCCCGTTTGTGATCCTTTCATAGCTTTTTTCGCTACTGTCCTCGTGTCGGGAATAACTAATCATGTGATCGTGCGACATATTAGGGACTGACCTCCACGATGGTTCCAGCGGGATAGGCCTCACATACCAAGGTCCGCCCACAAGTTCCATGATGACGCCGTGCTGAGCGCGGGCCATTCCCTGTACGATTTACACACGCGCTCTCTCCGCATTGTAATGAACTTCTCCGCTTCTTGGGGCAGTCTGAAATCTTCCCAAAGGCAGCCTGAATTCCTTGGGAAAGCCTGAAATACTTTTTAGGGCAACCTGAAATCCTCCTTAGGAACTCCTGAAATCCTCCTTATAACAACCAGAAATCCTCAGGAAAGCCTGAAATCCTTAGGAAAGCCTTAAATCCTTCTTAGGGCAGCCTGAAATCCTCTTTAGGAAAGCCTTTAAATTCTTCTTAGGGCAGCCTGAAATCCTTCTGAGGTCAACCTGAAATCTACCTTATGGCAGTATAAAATCTTCCTTAGGGCAGCCTGATTTCCTCCTTAGGAAAGCCTGAAATCGTTCTTAGGAAAGCTTGAAATCCTCCTAAAGGCAATCTGAATTCCCTTTTATGGAAGCCTGTAATCCTCCTTAGGGAAACTTGAAATCTTTCTTAGGAAATCCTGAAATCTTTCTTTGGGCAGCCTGAATTCCTTCTTAGGGCAGCCTGAAATCTCCCTTAGGAAAGACTGAATTCCTTCTTAGGACAACCTAAATTCCTTTTTAGGGCAGCCTGAAATCCTCCTTAGGGCAACCTGAAATCTTCCTTATAGCAGCCTGAAATCCTCCTTAGGGCAACCTGAAATCTTTCTTAGGACAGCCTGAAATCCTCTTTATTGCAGCCTGAATTCCATCTTAGGGGAGCCTGAAAGCCTATTTCTTCTTCTTGGTGCCATATCACGAAACTGGCGATCATGCTTCGCCAAAATTCTCTGTTGTTAGCCGAGCGTATTAGCTCTGTCTCCTTGGTTGTTATGCCGTTCTCTTCGGTCCATCCAACTAGGCTAGTCATCCATAGTATTCTCTTCCTTCCCCTGCTTCTCTTCCCTTCTATCTTCCCACTTAATGTCAGGTTCTCAAGTCCCCCTTTCCGAAGAACTTGCCCCATAAAACGCATTAGGAACCACATCTTGCAGCTTTCTAGGTGTTTCTTCAAATCGGCTGTTAGTGTCCAAATCTCACTCCCATAGCACAAAACAGGATAGGCATAGCAATTTAGCACACGCAGTCTGGTTTTCATGCTCAATTTTTGAAGTGCAGATTTTGTTAAGGCGATCCTTCGTTTGATTTCTGCAACACACCTAGCATCTTCGGTTATTAGGCTTCCTGGATAGTTAAAAGACGAGACTTTTTTTGGTCACTTACTCTCAGCGTAAGCACGGGACGTTCCTTTTCCTTTGAGATTACTAAACACTCTGTCTTCTTGCAATTTATAGCCAATCCCCTTTTCTCACTCTCTTGTATAACAAGTTTTTGTAGATCACAAGCAGATTCGTCTAACAAAACTGTATCTTCTGCATATCCGATGTTTGTGATATTGCTTCTTCTTACCCTCAGATCTTTCTCATTTTTTATCTCTTTCAAGATCACTTCATTGTAGTAGTTGAGAAGCTCCGGTGACATCCCAAATCTCAACATGTGTGTAATTGCTGCATCCTCCTTATAGCAACCAAAAATTCTTCTAAGGGCAACCTGAATTCCTTCTTAGGTCAGCGTGAAATCCTCCTTAGGGCAGCCTGAAATCCTCCTTAGGAAAGCCTGAAATCCTCCTTAGGAAAGCCTGAAATCCTCCTTAGGGCAGCCTGAAATCCTCCTCAGGGCAGCCTGAAATCATCCTTAGGACAGCCTGAAATCATCCTAAGGACAGCCTGAAATCATTCATAGGAAAGCCTGAAATCATCCTTAGGAAAGCCTGAAATCATCCTTAGGAAAGCCTGAAATCCTCCTTAGGGCAGCCTGAAATCATCCTTAGGGCAGCCTGAAATCATCCTTAGGGCAGCCTGAAATCATCCTTAGGGCAGCCTGAAATCATCCTTAGGGAAGCCTGAAATCATCCTTAGGGAAGCCTGAAATCATCCTTAGGAAAGCCTGAACTCCTCCTTAAGGCAGCCTGAAATCCTCCTTAGGGCTGCCTGAAATCATCCTTAGGGCAGCCTAAAATCATCCTTAGGGCAGCCTGAAATCATCCTTAGGAAAGCCTGAAATCCTCCTTAGGG
>NC_061852.1:29379235-29386735 GCF_019202785.1 Penaeus chinensis | reverse complement strand
TCTCCCTGAGCCCGTCAAGGACACCCCGGAGGTCACGGACGCCAAAATCAAGTTCATGAACTTGTACAACGCGGCGGCCATCGCAGCGGCAGCCGCTCCCGATGACGTCGTTGGCGATGCAGTGGCAACTGACGGCGCCGGCCCCGTCGCTGACGCCCGCGAGGAAGCCGAGACCGAGGCGAGCGCCACCGGCTCCCCCGCTGAGGCCGCGGAGGCCGTGACCGAGTTGGGCTCCGACGCCGACCAGAACACAGAGGCCCCCGAGGCAGCAACGGCAGACGAAGGTGTTACGGAAATCTCGCTCGTCGGCGAATCGATTCCAGAGGCGGAGGCGAGTGAAGGGAGTCACAAGGATATCGCTGAAGCCGCTGAAGCAAGCGAAGTGAATCACAATCAAATCTCTGAAGCAGCCGAGGCAGAAGGCGAAGCCGTGCCAGCCGACCCTCAGCCGACAAACGACGAGGGTTCGTCTAAGACTCCCGCCGCTGCCACATCAGCGCAGGTCCCTTCGCCGACCCTGGTCACCGAGGCGGTGGAGGACGCCGTTCCCCCGCAGCAGAGCCTCGTGTCCCTCAGAACTGGGCAGGACGTGCCCGTCTCGAACAGCATCGACCTCGCTGGCTCTGAGGAGGACGCGGCCCCGCCGGTGGCCCTAGCCTCACAGCTGGTGCTCTCCCCGCACGGCCACAACGCCCTTGGCCCCTGGTACATCTTCGGCTTCGCTCACAGCGCCCATGGCTCCCTCGTCCCGATGCTCTCGCAGCATCCCGTGGCCGACGCTCAGCCCGTGGCTGACGCTCAGCCCGTGGCCGACGCTCAGGGCGCAGCATCCCTTAGGCCGCTCTCCTACTACCACACACCCGTGGGCGCCTCTAGGTACGCCTTCCACTACGCCCCTCGCTTCGCCCAGCTCGCCCCAATTTGAAGGGCCGGGCGTCGAGTGCGGCCCCCGACGTCAGCCACAGGAGGACTGGCTACGAATCTTTGTTCCGAGTATTGTAAGCTTTGTAGAATCCGCTTCAGTTGAATAAAACTTGTTACCAGTAGTTGATTGTTAGAACCAACCCGTTAGTCACCAAATTAATTGTCAGCAGCCTGTGAATCTGTCAACAGTGGGCACTATCCTGTTAAAGGGAGAGGAGAAGGAGGAGAAGCAGAAGGAGAAGAAAGAGGAGAAGGAGGAAAAGGAGAAAAGGGAGATGGAGAAGCAGAAGAGAAGAGAAAAGAAGGAAGTTCTATGGTAAATCTCCAATATTTAGCTGTAAACAGTTATGCCTTAGGTTTAACTCAATTATTCGTCTAATATTAGGAAGTACTAATTTGGCTACTCTCACCATACTCTGAATTACTCCAATTCTCCAAGCTTATTTTGACTTATTAAATAAAGGAAGCAAACGTACAAAAATAAATAACATAATAAATAAATAAATAAACAATAAAAATATGATGCTCAAGTTATAGATACAAAACATAAATAAAGAGAAGTATTTTGAGTCAGCTTCTCAGAATAAGAGTGAGACTTGTTGGTGAATCAGAGAGTCCTAAGTCAGGGCTGAATCGTAAGGTTTTATCTTTTTTCTGAAATTGGAGTCAAAATAGTCTTCCTTCGGCTCCATGCATCCTTTGCCTATTTCTGTACACCTTAAAGTAGCCTCAGCTCTGGTAACTATTTAATTTTCCAAGCATTTCATAGATTGAGGGCAATATTTCAAGTTATAAATCTGTTAACGTTGTCTTTACGTAAGTTTCACTCCCTATATTTATCCTGTAGAAATGTAAAAAAGACAAAGAAAAGGAAAAAGAAAAATTGCAAATGTACATGTATAGATAGAATGTAAGTATGCAATGACTTATATAAATGTGAATGAATCTTACACTACAAATCCTGATAGATTTTGAGGTTGCATCTACATCTAATAAATATGCAAATTGAAAAAATATATATATATTCCCATCTGTGTTTCATGAAGTTATTTTCATTTAAACCTATATATTTTTTTTTTTTTCAAAATAGGGCTCTATTAGTTTGTTAGCCTATGTTTAACAGTATAATTTGTTCTCTCCTCAATGTAGGTATTCTCATGAACTTATAAAACAATTCAATTAATATATATGAACTATTCCTAAAGTCTTTTCCTAATTTCCTAAAAAGCTAATCTAAAAAGGGAGATATTCCGTGTCACCCAAATCTCCAATCAATCAATTGCAGTTATCTTCAGGAAATCAAGGAAACAAACAGGGTGATAAGCCTCTTTAATAATGACAATGATTCTGCATCTGGTCCTTTGCAAAACCGATCAGCAAAAGGGTTCCAAAAATATCCGTACAAACCCACAGCATCCGATTTCCAATGACAGCCACAGGAAGAAGATGCTGCGTGTAGAATAACAGTTAACATGTAAATGTAAAGATGATGGGGTGTTTGAAAACTCGAAAAGCAAAGGCAACATCTTACTCTTATTATCACTCACATCAATTCCTTTAATTTCTTGTCTTAAGCATGAGAACTTCTTTTAATCTTTTTTTTTTTATTTTACCCATTTCCTTTTTTGAGACTCAAAACAACAGAATTTAATAAATGCAAACAAAGATATCCTGCAGGCCCCCAACCTGTTCCGTGACCGAGGGCTTCGTATATGTAATACAAATACCAGTATATCACTGATTCCAAATGATATAATGTTCAATGTAAAATTATTTTCATAGTGGCTACAATGACTTCATGCTAAACAATCAACACTAACTACACAATATATATTAATAAAAAAAATATATATTTTGTCAGGAAACAGTATACAGGTACATCTCACAATTTGGCAATTAACTATATAATATAATATGCTTTCCTCTTGAACTTAACCAAAAATACTTAGTCAAATTCCACTTGCTTTTTCACCTAGCCACAACATTCATGTTACATTGTGCTGTACAGTAATGCTAATGTCATGTGATGATATGCAAGGAAGTTTTGTAGCTGCAAGGTAGGTTCTGTTTGCTAAACCTGATCTCCTGATTGGAGCGATTTGTAGCAGCAGGATTCGCTACATATTTCAGGCCTAATGGAGCTTAACATTCATAAATATCAAATTGCTTTATATAAAAAGTTATCAAAGAAATAATTAGTGTTGTATGAGTTAACCCAAATCCATCCACAGGCAAAATATGAAGCAATGTTTCCATGACACATAATCCATTTGAAAATTAGGAACACACTCCTGAATTACATACAAAATAAAATCAAAGAATAAACATCTGTTCTTGCCACTTGAACTGTACTTGTAGAGTGAACTTCTCCAGCAGTACATGCTTCTATCTTCAAATTGCTCTGAGTAGGCATGGCACTATGCGGGAAAAACTTCACACTCCGTTGTGAAGGTCTTCAAAAGATAAGCTGTATGGTTCACTGAAAGTAAATATGCAAAATGACATTTGAAAAAAAAAAAATATATATATATATATATTCTAAATCCTCATACACGCACATTCAAAAAGTCCAGTTGGATGCGTGCAGAGTCCTTTGGCATGACGTGTGAAGGCCGCAGCTATCTATACAAGACAAGTATCTAGCCCAAGAATATGATCAGCTTTTCTTCTTATTGAGAACCTTTGCAAGCTGTTCTTTCTTAGCTGCTGCTGCCTCTACTTTTGCTGAAAGAGAAAAAAAAAACTGTCAAATCATTGATTGTTCTACGGGATACAATACCCAGCAATTAATTTTTCTTTCTATGGTGGTCATCTTGTGCATTTAAATTCTACCTGGCCAAAAGAAGTACTTCCTTCCTTTTCGTTCCTCTTCTTTCTTTTTGGCAGCCTCTTCTCGCTGCTGTCTTATGAGAGCAAGTCGTGCCAAATCCGCCCTGGCCTCCTCGGTTTTCCCTTCAGCATGCATCTTTCGATAATGTGCTGTAGCCCTCTGCTTCTCAATCTCTTCCCTGATAAGGCAAATGTTCATTTTATAGTATATACCAATTCTGTTAAAGAACAATCAGAAAAGAAAACTATGCAAAAAAAAAAAAAAAAAATGCAGCTGTAACAAATAAAAGTAATAATTCTAAACTAGATTTCCCTAGATACATGGTTAATGGGGGAACTGGTGTTCTCTGTGGTTGCCAATTGTAAACTGTGCAATAAAATGTTTACAGAAAGAGGCTTAACAAGTAAAAAAAAAAAAAAAATGCTCTTCTACAAATCCAACAAACACTGATATGATTTAATCTGGAGGCAAATCAGCAGAGGATTCATATCAGCTTGTTTCAGGTGAAGCAGCAGTGATGACAATCTCTATGATTAACTATGAGTCAAATAATGAAGATAATATTATGTCAATTATATTCAACTAAAGTTAAAGTATAATAATAGAAAGTGCAGTAATAATAATAATCAACCCCTTGGTGCTGGATAACTGCACTATCCACTGTAGCTTCCAAGGAGACAATCAGTGACCCTTCCTGACTTCACCCAATTATCCCATTCTTGGAACTTTCAAATGATATTTACATCAACACTATTGACACTGACAAGTAATACTAAAAAGAGTAACAATAACAATTACAATAACAATATAAACAACAATAACAATAATAATAATAATAATAATAATGATGATAATGATGATGATCATCATCATCATCTTTTTGATACTCAAGGAATTGGATAAACAGGAGAGATCTTGATGGACAAGTAAATGATTCCTTAATGATTAGGCTTTTGTGGAGCTATCTATGTGTAAGCATCAAACTAAAATCTTGGTGAACAAAGTAGCAGATGTACAGACAGGTACAACTGAAAGATCTACATCCCACTCAACAAGGCCCTCCCAGGTGTTTTCTGCACCAAGTAACACTGATGTCAAGTTACCAGAAACTAATAATGTCTATAAAGAATAATAATATAAAATACCACTTGTAAGAATCTGCACAAGATTCTGATCTGCATAATGCTAGGCAAACACAGGAATTGTCCATTTTCAAGTTTTCCATGCTATCACAATATAATTTTAACCCCTTCCCGAAGGGTCACGCCGTAAGGCATCAAAACTGCTCGATCTGTGGCGTGCAGCCATACACCGTGCGGCGCGCCAAAGCGCTACAAGCCGGTGATTCGGCTTGATGTACCAGACTCCCGCGCTCAAAGTCGGCGCGTTGCCGTTGATCTCCAGAGCGTAGAGTAGGGGTTAACCTTTTGTTTCTAATATTTTCACCATTTCTGCTGAGCATGTGTGTAAAATGATAGCATGGTTTATTATTTCTTCCCCGTGACCACTCTTTCATCATCTACTTGTGACCCCATGTTGTCAGGTTAATGTAGTGTTCACTGTAGTTTCATTTTGTGCTTAGCCAAAGAAGTCTGGTAGACCTCATGAGCTGGCCTGATTTCCTATTTTCTTGAGTTTCCAAGAAAAAAAATATTTTCTAATGCTATCAATATTGATGCTGTTATTAGTAATATAAGATAAAAGAAAATACTTTTGAAAATCATGGGAAAGGGTGAACAGGTTAAATAGGCAGTACTGTTAACCCCTTACTGACAGGTGAAGAAAAAAAAAAAAAAAAAAGAAATCTCTACACTCTGGAGATCCTTGGCAACGCGCCGACTTTGAGCACGGGAGTTCGGTACATCAAGCCGAATCACCGGCTCGTAGCGCTTTGGTGCATCGCCCCGGCATATGGCTTGATGCACCGAACTCCCGGGCTCAAGGTTGATGTGTTGTTATTGATCTCCAGAGCGGAGAGTTTTTTTTTAATTTTCTTCACCCGTCATCAAGGCGATATACATGCAATCCCAAATGCCACTGGTTAATTTTATTCTTAAAATAGAAATAAAAATACTATAATTGATCAAGATCTAACTGTTTATATTATTACTAGTAACATTTCAATACCAAAATGATAAACATCAGCAAGGTCACATCATGGATATAAAATTAAAACAGTCAGTGCATATTCCTACAGTTTATGATTTCAGTGAGATCTGACCAGCAAATATGATCTGACTGTGGTTGCATCTACATCTCTCCCAGCCTTCAATCCTCTAGGTCGCATCATGTAAGGCTTGCGTGCACATCATTAGTCTGAACTTCTCCCCAATCTCTGCCAATTTTAAAAGCTGAGAATATTGTTAAGTGAAGTTGTGTCATCAGCTGTGTTCACGACCCATGGAGCCCGTCCACATGCGCAGGAAGACTTCTATTTTTGTCATCAGTTAACAGGTCATACTTCTGCCAACTGTCGTGCGCGCGCACGTGATGAGAGACTCTGTTACCGCTGCCACAGGCGAGGTCACTTCGCCCCGGAATGCCCTGATGATGCCACAGCACGGCCCTTTCCACAACGCCAGGGAAGACGTGGGGGCTCAACTTCCGCTGGCGGTGCCACCCACGAATTCTCATGAGCCCGATACGCCTCCACAACTAATTAGCGATCAACGCCCACGTACTCTCACGCCGCAACGCAAGTCGAGGACGGGGAGGATTAATGTCGCTGTGCAGACCGACGGAGAGATGCAACTATGCATTGCAAGTAGCGAATACGAGGCTGACTGAGGTCGACCGTTGATCAAGGCCAGTATCAATGAAGTCCCCGTGATGGCGATTATTGACACTGGCTCAGCTATAACCGTCATCAAGGCAAGGCACCTGCAAGAGTTTCAACTTACGAAACGCCACAGTTGCCATCGTACCTTGCAAGGCATCCCAGGGTCTCAGATGGAGGTGACAGAAGAGGTGGACGTCCTGTTGCAGTTGTCTCTATTCGTATTCGTCATGCACCGCGCATCAGTGGTCCACACCGACTTCCCTGGCCAGATACTCGTCGGAATGGACTTTTTACAACGATTTGCCTTTCGGTTGTATAACGAACCATCGCCTGACTCCAGTCAGCTGCTAATCTTGGGATGCAAGTTGAAAGTGACCTTCACAGAGCATTCCAGTCTGGCCCTCACCACGCTACATGGTAATCCTCTCAGCACCATTACTACGACCCGTGGGTGCCCACTCCACTGTTTCAAACTGACAGAAGTGCCGCCCGCGAGTGCAAGATTTATCAAGTGCAGGGTGCCCCAATCTGTGCAAGAAGAAGTCGAAATTGCACCATCTGCTCGCCGACTTCTCATTCCTGGAAGTGTGACCCAAGTGAAGGACCGCTACACTGACGTCTGGGTGGTGAACACGACTCCTCGCTTAATTAAAGTGCGCCCCGGGCAAGTGACTGCACGTGCAACGCCCATTGCCGAGGTATATGCAACAGACTCCCGGCCTTTGGGAGGCCGTGATACGCAGAACACCACCAAGGAGACAGAGGACGCAGAGTGGGAACTGTCGTCATCCGATCCTTTAGATGAACCTGAATTCCTCGGAGATTACTAAGACGACGAGTTTGATTCAACATACGGAACTCTAGATTTCGGTTATGAAGATTTTATAGATTTCCCCGACACTCATCTTCATGAAGATGCAACGGCTGAGGACGACGTCAGTGAAAACGTCGGACAGGTTGAAGTTTT
>NC_061852.1:29371735-29374235 GCF_019202785.1 Penaeus chinensis | reverse complement strand
ATGTTAATAATAAAGATAATGATGATAATGATAATGATGATAATGATGATAATGATGATAATGATGATGATAATGATGATAATGATGATGATAATGATAATAGCAACAAAAATAATGTCTATTTATAATGAAAAAGGGAAAAAGAAAACAAATCCTAAAAGTCGAAAAAGAGGCAAAAACTAGCGAAATACAGCCTTTTGAGAGTTCACTTAAAAATGATGTTTTTAATGTATTTATTAATCATGACAATAATGAAAAATATAATAATATATAATATTATTTTATTACTATTATTATTATTACTATTATTAGTAGTAATAGTATCATTATTACTATCATTATTATTATTACTATTATTATTATTATCATTATTATTATTATAATTGTAGCGGGGCGTAGACCAAGTAGATTTTCATGTGTCTTGTTGAGTTCAGGCTCGACCGAGAACAAAAATAAAATTATTCAGGAAAAGATTCGTCTGCAGTGAACAGATGTAAGGTTCCAGGCCTACGGCACGCTGCCACCACGCGATTAGTAGGTTCGGGAACCGTGTGTGTTGTGTATGTGGGTGTGAATGTTGTATGAGAAGAGGGTGGAAGGAAAATACAGAATGTGTGCTGAATGTTGGATGTGTAAGTGTGTAGATGTGAAAAGGGAGATGGCGTAGGCTGAGCGTCTGCGTGGACGTGTATGGAAGAAAAATGCAAGATCATAGAATTCTTCCTCTTCCCTTTGGGTTGAGCATCAACCTGTTGGAAGTGGGAACCCAGGTGTAGCAAAGTTATGATCTAATCAAGGATATCAGCTTAATATACTCTGATTTGTCTAGCCTTTTTACAGCCTTTCAGGGTTGCGAGATAGAGTAACCAGCAATGTGCTGTTTAGGAGACCCAAGCCCAAGAACGTTAAGCATTCAGATTTAGTCAAAACCAGAACTAAACACCGATGTCATTTATTTTCCTGACTGACTCTGAGTGAAAGTTCTATGACGGTATGATATTCATTGAACAAATTGCACTCATTAGGGAGGTCTACAAATAATTCAGTCATGAGAAATTTTGATAGTTGCGTACATCACCAATTTAATCACAGCGGGGGTGATGCATCAACACCAGATGTAAAAAAAAATAACACGAACATTTACCCCTAAGTTGGCGTCCCAACTCCGTAAGTATTTTTAAGCAGAGTATTAGCACGAAAAGAAATACACTAAACCCTAATTTAAACAAGTTAATCTCCAACCCAGAATGGAGATTAACATAAAAAGAATAGTGCTGAGGAACTCTGAATAAAAACACTTGTGTAACGAAAGGAAAACGTGGTGTAAGAAACAATTTAGCGTCGGAAGCCAAATAAAAAAATAAAACACCAAAAGGGCATAGATCACGAAGACTGCCTGAACACCCACAAGGTCAGGCAGGAATCGACCAAGGCAAAGTAAAATAAAAACAAACAAACGGCAAAGACAAGCTAAAACGGCCCTAAAAGTACGGGCGAGAATGTGAAAGATCTTTCTCCCAGGAGGTACGGATCCTCAAGCTGGGGGAAAGGAAAAAGAAACAAAGAAACAACAAATCAAAAAAACAACAACAACCAAAAAAACTAAGTAATAACTCAGCTTACATTAGGAAATGGCATACTGGAGGTACGGATCTACAAGCAGTGTCCCTTCTATGTGAGTGGTCCTTTTTATGCTGACACTTTGTGCGATCAAAGGGCTGCTTTGGGTTTTCGTGGAAGAGAGTGCACCCTGCAAATAGTAATGCAGCATGTTACACGCCAAAGTCCAACAGAGACCAGGTGTCTCCTACACACAACCATAAGAATACTCATCTTGCGAAAACGGATTCGTCAATCCTGGCGTGAAGCGAAGTAAATCTAAGACGAAGTAAATCCAAAGCGAGCACAATACCGAGAGCGGAACCACTGTCTAGCATAGAAGTCAGGACCGAACTGTCTTCCCCTAAGCATGGCGCGAAAAGGAGAAGATACGCAAAGCTTCGGAAGACCAACCCGATAGTTCGGTAGTCCAAACAACCCAAAGGACCCGAACCACCATGAAAAGAGAGAGGGAGAGAAAAAACAAACAGCCAAAATATGTAACAACCATTACTCTCTTCAGGGGTTATATTGACACTTTGGAAGCGTCGCCAAAGAGATAGAATATTTAAAAAATAATAATAAAGGAAAGGATACCTAGGAAAACTGATAATGTACAATTTGCGTGAAAATTGTGCATTTCGGGCTGTAACTCTCTACGGTATTAGACTTAGAAAATGAATATCGGAGACTTCAACGCCATCCAAGTAACGAGACTTGGTATAAAATACGTTCTTTGGTTATTTTTATAACCATATTCACATTAATTCTTAACACTGTTTTTGGCGGCTCGTATGGCTTTGGTCACGGCTTATGAAGTCGCACTAGAGTCACGTGGGCGAGGCGCAAATGGCGGGTGAAGCACCAGCCTCGTGAGGGTGTACAGCGAGTGCGCCCGCAT
>NC_061852.1:29364235-29366735 GCF_019202785.1 Penaeus chinensis | reverse complement strand
ATTAATATTATCATTATCGTTATCATTATTATTATTATTACTATTATTATTATTATTAATAGTATCATTATTATCATCATCATTATTAATAATATCATTATTATTATCATCAGTATCATTATTACTTTCATTACTAGAATTGTTATTATTGTTATTACTGTTATTACTGTTATTATTATTATTATTATTATTATTATTATTATTATTATTATTATTATTATTATTATCATTACGACTACTACTACTATCTGTATCATCTTTCCATGTCATCATTAATTTCATTATCTTTATAATGAAAATAATATAATAATATTAGCGCTAATAATAATAATAACAAGAGTGATAATATCAATAACAATATAAATTATTATAAGTAAAAATCATTATAAAGATAATAATGATAGCAGTGTTAATGATAATGATAATGTCAATAATAGTAATAATTATGATAATGATGATAATAATTGTAATAATAATTGTAGTAATAATAATCATGGAAAAAAATAATGATAATATTGATAATAATAAGAATAAGAAAAAAAAATGACATTGACCGCAATAATGATGATGATAATCATAATAATGGCAGTAATGACTATGATGATATCAGCGATAAGGATGACAATGATAAGAAATGACACGAGGGCATGTCTCGGGCGATATTCCGAGCCGGGCGCCGTGGAGTCTGCTCAGCTGCCCTTTGGTTGGACAGACAAAAGCAAAAGCAGGTTTAGATAAATGTGAGAGGGATATCTTCCCTATACAAAAGTAAATCGTTAAAGAATTGTATAGGAGCTTGATCTCCCCTTCCACCCTCGCTGTCTTGCTGTGTCTCCGTCTGCATAGATATATACATACATACATATCTATCTATCGATCTATCTGTCTCTCTCTCTCTATATATATATATATATGTGTGTGTGTGTGTGTGTGTGTGTGTGTCTGAAGATGCTGTCAGGATGCTGATTACGTCATCGTCGCTCAGCCAATTCGTTCACTCATCGCTTGTCGCGTCGGATCATTATTGTTGTTGTTGTTGTTATTGTCTCGTCTTTATTTCTGTTACAATCATTATTATTGTTGTTTATTTCTATTAGTTATTATTATTACTATTATCATAATTATTATTTATGATTATAATCATTATTTTCTTTCCTTTTTCATTTTATTCTTATTATCATTGCTGCTATTATTATCATTATTATCATTATCGTTGTTATATTTCATTATTATTATTATTATTATCATTACTATTATTATATTATTATCATTATTATTATTATAATTATTATTATTATTACCATTATTCATTATTTCATTATTAATATTATCTTTATTATTATTATTATTATTATTATTATTATTACTATTATTGTTAGTGTTATCATTATCATTATTGTTATCATTATTATTATCATTATCATGATTGTTATCATTATTATTATCATTATCATTATTGTTATCATTATCATTTGTTATTTTATCATTATCATAATCATTATTATCATTACTATTATTATTATCATTATTATCATTATTATTATCATTATCATTATTGTTATCATTATCATTTGTTATTTTATCATTATCATAATCATTATTATCATTACTATTATTATTATCATTATTATCATTATTATTATTATTATGATTATATATTATTAGTATATTGATATTATTTATTATGATATAATTTATGATAATGATAATAATATCATTATTATTATATTATTAGTATTAAAATATTATATTATGATATTATTATCCTCCTCATCATCATTGTTATCATTATTATTTTTTTATTATTAATATCATTAATCATTATTTCAGTATCATTTCATTATTATTATTGTCATTATTATCATTGATTATTATTTTTTTTTATTATTAATATCATTATTCATTATTTCGTTATCATTTGATTATTATTATTGCCATTATTATTATTGTCATCATCATTATTACTATTACTACTCTTCTCCGTCGTCCTGGCGTGCTTTCTTTCAGTCTTTATTGGAGTGTGCCGCTGGATTGATTTGCATTTATTTGAATTTATTTGCATATATTTGCATTGAGCCGTCGTCCTGTGTCATCACTTTTATTGTGCGTCGTCCTGATGTGCTTCCAGCCTGGCTTGGAGTGTGCGCCGATCTTTAACTGTCATCCTGCGTCAGTTTTTTTAACTAAATATCCCTTAATATCCTTTATTCCTATTTAATTCATTTTTTATTCTATTATTTTTTTACCCTAACCAAAGCGAACCGAAGCGAACCTAACCTAACAGAACGGACGAACCGAACCGAACCTAACCGATCCGACGAAGCGAAGCAATGAGGCAATTGAAGTGAAGCTTCTTGGCCAACGAAGCAAGGCCAGCCGTGACTCGACCTCAGGTTGCAGCCACACCCTGAGTCCGACGCTCTAACCACTACTTTTACTATTGATAATAAAACCAATAATGATAGCAATAATAGTCATAATAATAATAAGGATAAAAACA
>NC_061852.1:29339235-29346735 GCF_019202785.1 Penaeus chinensis | reverse complement strand
TGTGTGTGTATGTGTGTGTGTGTATCTGTGCGTGTATGTATTTATATATATATATATATATATATATATATATAGGTAGATTTAAATAGATATTTATATACATATGTATATATATACATATACATGTATATTCCATGTATGTATGTACATATATATATATATATATATATATATATAAATATATATATATATATATACATATATATAGACACACCAACATACACACACACGTGTGTATGAGCTTGTATCAGTGTGTGTTTAAGTGTGTGCGTGTGTGCTAGGGCTTGGATGGTGTGTTCGAGGAAGTTAGCAAGGCTGGAATAGTGTATAAAACGCGACCAAAGATGTTCAGCTCCATTGTCACCTTTGTGGAGTCTATATAGAAAGAGCCGTTGGGAAAAAATAATCGTATGTGATTTCGTTGATGGATTATTTTAAAGATCGTAAATTTCTGTTTAATTTATCCTTAGTGTTGAGGGGATGATGGACAGACCGACATTGAAATTTATTTTATTTAGATGAGTTTGAAGACTCTTGGTGCATTCTTCTATATAATCTGGCCTATGCATTACTGTTCATACATTTTATTAGGTTATTAGCAGAGGTTTTGATAAAAATTGTACTCACTGTATCTTGAGATATATTGCATGTTCTTTCAAAATGGATAGATAAAGACAGAGAAAAAAGAGGGAGAGAAAGCGAATGATTCACAGAAACAGAGGTAGATAAAAAGAGTTAGCTAGGTGGATAGCTAGATAGACAGACGGCTACATAGATTTTCAGACAGATATACAGAAATAGAAACACAGATTGACTCACAGAACTTGACAGAGATCGCTCTGCCAGCCATAAAACCTAGTCTGCAGCATCATTGAACGTACATTTCTTTCGACATTGAGGAAGAGCATAAAACTGTTATGCTTCATAACGCAAATACAGTCTCTGGTTTCAACGTGTCCGTCGATGAAAATATGGGCACACTCGATCACGTGGATAAACAAGATGCGAATAACGGTGCTTTTGACATTGGTTCCTGGGGCGAAAGGAAGACAAGAATATCTTCAGTAACAAAATAAATCCCAGGAAAAGCTATAATCAATAAATTCATGACATATTTCAGAATTGTGTTCAAAGACGAAAGGTACATTATCGTTCAGGATCATTGTTCATTGAATTATTCAACCGTCTGTCGTAATTCTACCGAAATTATCATGTATTATATTAGTAATAACAGTTTATGATTCAATACTTCAAGTCGTGAGTGGAAAGAGAGAGAGGAGAGGGAGAGAGGCAAAGAGAGAGAGTGGGGAGAGGAGAGGGAAAGAGGCAGAAAGAGTTACAAAAAGGGAGAATTTCAGACAAGAGAACGAGGGAGCGTTACAAACACAAGAGAAAGAGAGAGAGAGAGAGAGAAAGAGAGAGAGAGAGTATATAGTCATCTTTGGATGCTGGAGGGCCTATGCAAGCAACAAGGTGTTCACCATAGCTCATGATATTCATAAATAAGACTATTTATTCATATCTATGCATTAAGTTCTTCTTGAAAATCGCCATGAAAAGAAACTTTATTGTTTATCACCGAAAGTCGATATGGATTTAAAGAGGAACTGGAACAAGAGAAGCAATCTTTAATAGAAGAACGGGGGGAAGAACAAGAAAACATGAATAAGTCCTTTCGCTGTGTTACTTCTTCTGCAAGAGCAAGAGATACAACGAGGTGTATTTGTACTTGTGTTGAGCAGTCAGGTTAGATCGGTAATTAGACGTGACGACCTTGGCTAGTTTCCGGCTCTCGTGGAGCGGCAGCTGTCTTGACTGTGTGGCCCACGAGGTCCTCCAGGTGGCAGGTCAGTGTCGAGTGTCGGGTGGTTATTCTGAGGGTCCTGGGTCCTGGTCTGTCGGTTATCTTTCCGCCACTGCGCTGGGGGCGGGTGAGCAAGGGTGCAGATTCTAAGCGCTCGGAGGAAGAAACCGATGACCACGCCTTTCTTTGTCCTTTTGTTGTGGGTGGAGAAATAACGGATGATGTTGTTTTTATTGGTTGATTTTCTTTACACAGATAACACCGGGCCGTCAGGTCAAATGCAGGATTACCACATTCCTAACAACTAGTTTTGCCAAACGTCACAGTCTTTCTCTGTCTAAAAGAACTCTTAACTTTATGTAGACCTACCAATTAACATGGAATGATGACGTCATCACTGCAATAATCACTTTGTGCTGACAATCAGTGCACAATCACAATCAATCTACTACTCAGTGTTCGAAATACTCTGTCCATTCGACTGGGTTGTTGTAGAAAAAGAACGAGCATTAAGGATAAGACTAGGAATCCTCATGAATACGCAATCATTATGCGATATAGACTAGATGCAAATTGTCTTAGGAAGAAGGGAGGAAGGAAGGGGATTCCTTTGAGGTTAGCAAAGAACAGATACTGGAAGGAGAGCAATAGGGTGCTGTGTTCTGCCTGCTGATTGTAACAAGTCGATGCGTTGGCGAGATCCATGCTGAGTTGTAAAGAAAATGAGTAAAGGGAATTGTCAATAGTGTCAATAGTGTTAAAAGCAAATTCTCCGGCAACATGCATTGGCAGTATCATGAACAAATTCAAAGCCTAACAACCATCAGACAAGCTGAGTGGCGTTGCTGTGAACTGATTTTGAACTCGTAAAATATTGTAAAAATGAATAAATTACATCCTACGCCTTGAAAAGTGTCCCTAGCTGTTTTCGGGAACACGATTTGATTCACCGTTCCCGCCAGGCGTCGCTGGTCAGGGCGATAGGTTTTTTTTTTTTTTTTTTTTTTTTTTTTTTTTTTTTACGCTTGTGCAATCACTCTATGTTCTATTTTTCTTTTCTTTTTGCGCATTTGCATTTACTTTTTTTATACGAATTTGCATTTATTTTATCTCTTCTTTTTAAAGTGTGAGGGTTATTTTACTTTTCTTTTGTATATTTGCATATACTTAGCCCTTCTTCACATTTTAATAATGACATTTTAACGTTTTAAATCTATACAGTCAACCTGTACATACTGAGCACTGGCAAGTACTCTACAGGGCCGGATCCCAATTATGAGTAGGGGGCCACAGCCCCTTGCGGAAGAGTGAGCGCCTAAGGAACAAAGCCCAAAAGGGGTCTGGGCCTCTCCAAGAAAAAATCGAAATTGCATGTTTCTCAGATGCATTTCCTTGCATCTGAAAAGAATGTTACTTTTTTCTGGGAGCATGCATTAAAAAAATATGGTGGAAAAATCACTGCTTTGCCAAAATTGGGGGAGGGGCCACACACCCCTCACACCCACCTTAGATTCGGCCCTGATCTAAAAGCTTTATAGTATGTGTTATTTGTTTAAGGACACAAGACAGACAGCACATCCCGAGTGACACCGATATTAGAAAATACTGATCACTTGGGGCAGTGTGTGGCACAAGCGTGTGGGAGTACCGTGTACAAAGAGGGAAATCAGATCTCTTCTCATCTTTAAGGGGGATAGAGACTGGCATAACCTTTGGCATCACGTAAATATAGGAGATTGTTGTTGATGTCATAACTAATAAGTCCACTTTACAGCTTTCAAGAGTGAGTAAACAGTTTATTGTGCGAACAGATGCGTCACACATCGTGTTTTTACAGTTAAAGAAGATAGGTGGTGGCCAATCATACATCAGAGGTAAGTTCTAGGAGAAGGAAAGAAAGTATAGTAATGTTTTGTAGATATTAAGACCACAAAGCAATTATCTATTCAGCAAAATTGTTTAAATGAAATAGATCACATTTTTTTCAAATATCTGCAAACATTCTGTTAGCTGAAAGCGAGGCTGATACAGGCTACGTGTTGTCTGCCTGTTTGAGCAAATGAGAAGTTCAAGATGGATTCTTAAGAAATTTGCAATTTCATATTTTAGGATGGAGGTAACTCATGTCACCTGGCAAAGGACGGCAATTTGGTGCCTACCCCTAAGCGAATTCCGAAATCCACAAGGGAGACTCAGGTCATAACAAGAAAAAAAAAAGACTCAAGTTTAGAGGGAAAGTTTCCTAAGGGCATCCCAAAGTACTGGGCCTCCCTAACCGTGAGTCAAAGCTTACAATTAGGGTAAAAGAATGAAGTGGGTCTGAGGGAGGTGCTGACTACAACTATTGTTGCCTTGTGTCGCTTGCAAAATCAAAGCATTGAAGGTGCAAACAGTTCTATAAATACAATGTTTACTCTAGAGCAGTGGTCATTAACCTTTTTAGCGGACTCTGATGAAAGCTATGGAGACCCTTTCCCAGAAATATTCACATTAACACATATTTTGCATCCATTGTGTATAATGTACTTTATTTATTGTTATTTGATTTTCTCATATATGTGAGATACACAAAGTATTATTAAGCGTTAAAGTAAAAATATAAAATAGAATAAATATTAATGTTAATATTTATCTGATCCTCATGGACCGAGCGAGAAAGACACGGGTCCTCTAAGGTCTGAACTCTCACACCACATGACCTGTCATAAAGATTCCTTACTGCTCTGTCATCAGATTTTCAACACACAAGGAAAGAATGAGAACTCAACCCTACAATCCTCCACCAAAGTTACTCTACAAGAGGACTTCATTCAAGCAAAGAATGAAGAAATTTACCATATTTTGACTAACATGGCAGTCTTAAACACAGGGAAGGGTGTCAACCTTCACATATATAACTTCCTCCGAAAATAGACCAAGATGACCTTGGCGGGCTATCCATGGTTTTCATATGGATCGACTCATTGAGTATGCCCTTCTAGAGCTGGCATCATGGCTGAAGTTCAGACGCACAAAAAAAAAAAAATAATAATAATAATATAGGTATTAGTCACCATCATAAGCGAACCATTCAAAGAAATTTCTTTTGGTATCTGTGGCTCCTTTTCCCTTATGGTGCATAAAGTGTCAGCACTTTGACCACCATATTTCAAATTGCAAAACCAAGATGTGATATCCGCTCCCTATAGGTGTAGGTGTTGCTTGATCTGTGCAAGCAGAAACTGGTGCCCAAGTACTAAATGTGGGCACCAAAGTGACCCTGCATAGGAAGTGACCCTTCTTGCCTCTGTTATCCAAATGGGCTTAGCACTCACTGGTAAATAAGGGGACTCTAGCCACTTACAAGAAGCATATTAGAAAATATCACCAGCATATATTTTCTAACCCATAAACAAACAGATCTACGTGTAGATTACTACTTTAGACACTTCTCCATGACTACCAATAACCTCTCACAAAAACTGCAAGGTGACCTCAAAGCAGGCTCCACCATATCATCTGACCATGCATCAGGCATCTCCACATCCACAGTATATGCCATTCGTCCTCAGGAAGCGACAACCCCACTCCTGCCTCCAATATCATCTGCGAAGAAGTTATTGCAGACGTCTTACCTGTTAGTGAAACTAATCACAACTCTCTTCAACAGACTGAAATTACCCTCTCCAATGTAAAGCCAGCCATCATACTCACCTCAGGAGGCGGACCACCACCATTGCTCATATACCTGAAAGAGAAAACACAGATACTCATTGTGATGTTCTCTGATATGAAGATTCAGATACTGAGAGGGACAATTATACAACAATTAATAATAATGATCACCAGACAGAAAAAATCACCATACCCTAATGGAATGTCAATGGCCTTAAGCCTTTGCTATAGCTGAACAGAGGTTTGATATAGTTATTCTACAAGAATCTCTTCTAATATCACACATTTGTCTCTGCAACTTTACAGCCTTCTTAAACTTTACACACAGGGAATTAATTGTAGTGTTTCCATTGTAGGTAAAAAATATATAAAATATATATATGCAAAAACAATTACTCCAGTAGTCCTAAAACAGAATTCCAAGGAATCTCAATAGCCCTATAAAACCTACATCTTCAGATTTTCAATACTTAGATTCTAAGAGATAATGATAAGCTCAAGCTTGACCATATATCTACAGCCATAGGGTGTCCCTCTTCAGTTCTATGTGGTGATTTTAATGCACATCACACGATTTGGAATTACCTAAAGTCCAACTCAGCAAATAGAACATGCAGAACAGGTCAACACCATGCTCACATGCATCACAGTTTTCAAACAGTATCAGTTCTCATTTAAAAAAAACTCACATAAGAGGAGGTGTCCTTGACCAAACTTTTCTCTCTACTAATCTACTACAAAGGCCACTTATCCCTCTCTTTTGGCCACTTCGCCACTGTCATATCACTTGACAGACTTCTATTACACCTGTCTGAAACACCAAGAGAGCTGACTGGATATGGTTTACAGCCTTTATGGACAAATGGACACCCACTTACTCTCCACCAGTCGATCTTGTAACTCTAGAAGCTGACATTGACAATGCCATCCATGTTGCTGTCACCTCTACCATTCCTATCATAACTTCAATCCCTAATAAGCATAAAGACAAGTGGTTTCACAATAGTAGGATTAGATAACTCAAGCATCGTCTCCTACAGATTCAGAAAACAGATTCAAATGCCACCCTTCTCCTGTCCTGCTAGAAAAGAACAGAGATACGTGAAATATGATCTAAGGCATGGCCTCAGTGGTCGAATCCTTTAATGCCCACACATCCCTTCATGATCTGTGGAAGCTTGTCATTGCTTCAAAGAAGTTTAAAAAACAACCTTGCGGATGCTGAAGACATTGTGAACAGCCTCATCCAAATCTTCAAGACCAGCGGAGACTCTAGCCTACTTACACCTTCCACCATCGTTGGGCTTACTTCTCTCAAACCGGAGACTCTCAATCATTACATAAGCCATCAACACAGCTGCAGAGTTCAATATACCTTTCACCAAACTTAAGGTGCCTGCTGATATTAAAACAGAAAGGGACAGAGCCCCAGGGATAGACAAGATTTACTCTATGAAGAGGCCGTTTTGAGGAGATTAAGATTTCTCATTCCCTGCCCACACCAACATTCCTTTGCATAATGCAAGGGCTTTGGCACCAGAGATAATCTGGCCATAATTCATAGTCTTGTGAATGGCAAAAATTATGTTGTATTTTTCGACCTCGAGAAATCTTTTGAACTTGATAATCGAGATGCCATCAGTATTACACTCGCCTCAAGAGGAATAATCGGAAATATATTTGCAAGGTGCAATGCCTATCTTCTAGAAAGAAAAGTTTGTGTCAGGTTTCAAGGCCACATATCTGGCTTTATACACTTGATGCCCCTCCTCCCAGGAGGGGCATCAGATGTATTTAGGGGATATCACTAGGGATTTCCCCTAATTCTACCACAGTGAGTATTTGAATGTTTTGGGCCTCGCAGACCGACGAGAGGAAGGAGTTGTAGTAGAAGTGCCAGTGTTACTCTATGGAACTGACTGGGGCTCCAGTGTCTGGGTTTCAGCTGGCTGAGGCTCCAGTGTCTAGGATATAGCTGGCTGAGCCTGGGCCTGTACAGACTGAGGCTTCGGTACCCCCAGACTTTCAGTATGCCTCAAGAA
>NC_061852.1:29329235-29331735 GCF_019202785.1 Penaeus chinensis | reverse complement strand
CTCGAGGTGGTTGCCGTAATCAAAATCCTGCGCTTTGTGGAAATCAGTGATGTGCGGCGGATGGTGCGCATGGAGGTGGAGGTCGAAATCAAGTGGAAGGACACCCGGCTGCGTTACCTGAACCTCAAGGACACACTCGAGTGGAACAAACTCACAGACAAAGAGAAAAGTGCCATCTGGAGGCCCCAATTCGAGTTCCCGAATGTGTATGATGGCAAGGTGGATCGCTTTAAGGAGCAGCTCTATCTTGAGAAGATCGGACACCCTCTCAAGACCGACTTCAATGACGCCAAGATGGGTTAGTTCTCCCCACTCTCATTTCTTTCACCTTTTTCTTATTTTACTTTCCGAATTTCCATTCGTGTTTTCCTGTTTTTCCTTTTGATTTACTTTAAGCCTTTATTACCCACTCATATTGTTTTTGTCTTGTTTTTTTCTGTACCCTGTACTGTTTACAATTATTATCGGACTTTGTGCATTTCATATTTAAGCATAACACTGTGATGTCTTGCTAGGAGCCTGTATAGTTTTCAACTAATATTGGATTTTGTGCATCTCATATTTAAGGATATGAGTAGGTTATGTGATCACACTGTGATCACTGAGTTCTTATGGGAGCTAATTGGCCTCCCAGTTGGTGGACTGTCCAAAAACCCGGGCATTAAGTGTACTGGGAATATTCTCTCTCTTCACTGGCGAAGCTATAGGTATGTCATTCTTGTGTCTAAGACGTTTCGTGAATAATGGCCCAGGGGCGGTATTCATGAAAGGTCATAGTCATATAAAAAAAAATTGACTTCAAGATTTTGTCTACAAATTCTCGCGAAATCATTCTTTACACCATGAGAAAGAAGGCTTCAGGCTTCGGGGCCAAGGAAAATGAGGGACCCCGTTCATTCCTCGAGAAGGGGGTGAGGGGATCAAGCTGAAGGCTCAGAACCCACACAACCTCACAAGCCAACAATCCCTGGATGCAGGCCTACCAGGAGCGTCAATAATACGAAGATGATACATAATGATAAAATAGAAAATCCTGAAATTAACAAAAAAGGAAAGAACATAGTGTCCAGAAGGCACCAAAGTTAAACTAAGATCAAGATTTTAAAATGACAAATGCCAGAAGGGCTTAAGAATTAAGAAAAACATACCAGAAGGACTTAAAAACAGTGAAGTTTTCCAGAAGGGCTTAAAAACAGTCGAAAGAACTAACTTCTAAAAGTGAAATGAAAAAAAAAAAATAGAGATTGTAGAAATACACAGAAAGGTCGTAAAAAGCAAAAGACGAGTAAAAGGGTAAAGTATGAATAAAATAAACGAGTAAAAGACAAGATAGGAGTAAGAGTCAAACCGTACATGGCTCACAGTAAAATAATGTAAAAGAATAACACGTCCAGCATAAATGCACCTGGGCAAGTAAAGGGGCAGTACAACCTCGTTTCAGCACCCACGGTGAAAATCCAGAGAGCAAATCCAAAGGGTATTTATTTATTCATTTATTTAACAAAAACTTGGGGTTACATTGATTCTCGCGACCGGAAGTGAAGAATAAAAAAAAACACAATAAAACAATAGATGGGAAATTTTATGATAAAAGAAAATATACACAAAATAAAAGTACAAATAAAATGTTAAAGTAAATCATTAGGAAAATTATGTTTATGATACAACAATCTGCTGCGATTCTGTAATGAAAATGGTAATATCAATTACTTTCTCTCTCTGTAAAGGAGATATTAAAATTATGAACATATTAAAAAAAAAAAAAAAAAAAAAAAAAAAAAAAATAAATAAAAAAAATAAAAATAAAACTTAACTTGAGATGCAAGGGATAAAAAAGTAAACAAAATTATTCGCAGCAGATGTGGAAGTCCGTTTTCCGCACATCATGTGAATCTTAGTAAACTATACGTGGATAACGGAAGATGTCAATGGTAGGTTTATTCAGAAATATATACAGAGAGTGCAAATCAACGTAAAATGCAAGTCAAAATAGGCCAGCATAAAGCAGAAATAAAAGGAAGTGTAAAAATCTGGCTGGCAGTGGGAAGTGGTCCTGCCTGTGATTCTGGGGAGAATAGGGATAGGATGGGGGCAGGAGAGGACAGGGATAGGGTGGGGCAGGAGAGGATAGGGTTAAAGGCAGAAGGTAAGACAAACGGGGGAAAAAGTAGTGAAAAGGGGAAATTAACGTAGAAGTAGAGGGAAGCGAAAAAACGAAGAATCAAGAAGAGGGTGCGAATAAGAGGGGTACGAGGTGAAATGCAGCAAGATACTGCGCAGGATAGGGATAGAGATAAAATGTAGAACAAGCAGGGAAAACGATTAGAAGAGGGAGAAACTAGCGTGAAAGTAGAGAGGAGGGGGAAAGCGAGTGGACAGGAAGAGGGTGCGAATAAGAGGGGTACGAGGGGAAATGTTACAGGATACAAGGCGGGATAGGGTTAGGATGGAGGCAGGATAGGATAGGGACAGAAGTAGAGTAAGAAGGAAAAACAAGTGG
>NC_061852.1:29301735-29319235 GCF_019202785.1 Penaeus chinensis | reverse complement strand
CTTCAGTGGTCACTCCCTTGTGAATTCAGGGAAAACGGTAAGTTGTCCTGTTCAGAGCGCTATTACGGCTACTCTGGTTTCGCTCATTCCCTTATTGGAGTTGATGTATCAGACTTTGATATTATATCAAAACTGAAAAAAAAAGAAAAGATAAATGCAATTCAGCTGAAAAAAAAAACTTTGATATTTCACGAATTCCACCAGTAACAAAATCCCTGTTGACAAAGTATAAGGACTCACGAGAATGCAGGTGAGCACCGTGCTCTGTGACAGGTATATATATATATGTATATATATATATACATGTGTGACAGGTGTGCGCCCTCACCGTCATCGCCTTTGTTACACCTCAGGCGTTCGTGTAAGACAAAGGGAGATACTTACAAACACCGTTGCAAAACTTAAATAACCTTTTTTTATATATATAAATGTAATTACGTAAACCCACAGATTACGTAAAATGACTATTTTGAATTAATATTAGACCAATCCATGGACACAGACATAGATAACGACTACGCAGCATTATGGTCAGGGATGCTCTACGTTACCAGAAGAGTGGTAAGCTTCTTGTTTATTCCATATACCTTTCACATATTAGAGTAAAACAATCAGAACTAGACAATTCTTCCAGTTCTCCCTCGGCTGCCTCAGTTCCCTCGCTTCTTTAGGCTCCACCGTTGCGAAGTAAGCCCTTTCACAGGATTTGTTATTGTGCATCGATATGCAATCTCCACGATTGGTCAAGATGTGTGATTCCTCATATTTTGTTAATTAAATAAATTCGAAATGTGTCTCTATGATACAACGATAAAGCACATATAATAATAATAATAATAACAATAATAGTTCTAGGCACTGATAGTGAGGTTGAGTGATCAATAAAACGGAGAAGAAAATTCCACATTTGAAAATCTGATAAAATGAAACGATTAAGCCTTATTATGTGCAATAAATATATTTTTAGGGAACTTTATAGTACGTAATCTTGAAAATTGTGTTGAAAATAATATATATGTATCAATTAAGAACCGATGGACTGTCACAGTTTGACAGTTCGTTCAAACAAGATGAAGATTGTCTTTTTTTAAGCAGCCACATCAACCCCAGCGTTCAGAGCTATCAGCAAACGTTTCTTGAGCAAGTAGGTGATTAATGATTCGGATCTGGTCCTTCTGAACAAATGATACTGGTAATTTGGGTTTTACTGACCTTTCACTGGTCTCTTCATCAATAGCAGCCAAGTGCCTGTAGCACACCATTGACGACTCATTGAGAAGCGATTACCTTCCTATTTTAATTTAATATTCATGCAACACAATAAGAACGCTTTCAGCACCTAAATTTAATGTAAAAAGAGAAACCCTTGATAGTAAAGTAAACAATATTCAGAATTCGATTTTTAGATGCAGCAATGCTATCCATTCCTAAAACTTCGACAGATAGCGTTAAGCATAGAGTTCCATGATGGACACCAGATTGCCACATGGTGCTGTGCCGACGCAATAAGGCCTAAAGGCTTTTTAAAAATAACATCACAAATGAGAACTTTTGCATTTACAAACAAGCAAGAGCTAGGGCTCGTAGAGTAATAAGACAAGCAAAAAGAGACTCCTGGCGAAGCTTTGTCTCAATGAACAGCGTTACATCATCATTAGAGGTTTGGTCCACTGATAATAAAATAACACATCTTTCAAAATTAAAAACATCACTCACGAGGGTAGTAATTTGGATTCACCTAGAGACATTGCTAATGACTCGCCAGGCAGTTCTCTTATACAAGCAGCTCAGAGAATTACCATCCCGCATTCCCGACCACCAAGGAAGCAGCTGAGCTGCAACCTATTCACTTAACACAGGAGATGACTTTGATAACAATAAAGACCTAACAATGGATGAATTTGTCCGAGTCGTAGAAGCTTGCGGAGAGACATCCCCAGTCCCGATGAGATTCGATATGAGAAAATAAGGCATCTTGATCATGATGTCATGATAAAGTTGCTAGAAGTATACAATGAAATTTGGATGAATCACACTTTTCCAAACTCATGGCACTTCGTCCACATCATTCCCGTATTGAAAGGAGGGGGAAATCCCAGATCCGCCATCTCCTACCGCCCAATTGAAACGAATTGTTAACAGTAGGCTATGGCATTTTTTAAATACTAGAAATTTACTAGTTGACGAGCAGTGCGGTTTCCAAAAGAGACCCCAAACTCTTGATCAACTAATAAAACTGTAGTCATATTCAAGACGCACTTGCCAAAAATCATTTTTTCATTTCAGTATTCCTAGACATAGAAAAAGCCAATGACATGACATGGCAATATTGCCTCAGAGCTTTTGGATTACATGGAAACTCGCCTCGTTATATTCAAAGCTTCATTTTGATGGAACTTTTGCTGTCAAATTGTTTTCTGACAATGTCACTTTTTCGGACATTTTTGTCCAGGCAAACGGGGTCCCACAAGGAAGTGTCTTGCCACCAACATTATTTTTATGTATGATCAATGACATCCTACCAGCTCCCCCTCGGACTCTTAGACACTCACTGTATGCTGATGATTGTGCATTATGGCATTCCAGCAGTAGTTTAGAGTTCTCGGCAAATCGCATCTAACTGGCACTGGATATGATTCATAACTGGGGCCTCCAGTGGGGTTTTAAGTTTTCCACAAGAGTATTGGGGTAATTTTTTCACATAGGAAAATGCCAAACATCAGGCTAACTCTAGATAACCACCTATTAAAAATTCTGCTAAATTTCTTGGTCTACTCTTTGATTGTAGACCACATTGGTCAGTTAAATAATAAATGTAAAAAAAACACTAAATTTATTAAAGTGCATTGCTGGAAATAAATGGGGAGCTGAAAGGAAGTCTTTGCTAATGATTAGGTCTAAAGTAGATTATGGGTCAATCATGTATGAATCAGCATCTAACTCAATTTTAAAAGGTTTGGATGCTGTGCAGAATGTGTGGGAATGTGTCTTGGAGCCCTGAAGTGCACTCGCATTAAGCGTCTTAACTATTTGCTATCTTCGTTAATTATGGGTCGATCTCTCTCATTTTTTTTCTCATATCAGGTACATATCTAAATAGGATTCCTGTAAATATATACATATATACTCACATACATACCCAACAATAATCTGAAGACGGATTTTTGAAATTCCTCATTTTAGAAAAAAAAAATAAAATAAAAAAATCGTTCGGTCAACCACACACCTCAGTACTTTATCCATTATTCTAAACTTCCGAAAAAAAAAAAATTAAAAATCCGTCTTCAGATTCACCTAGAGGAAAGATTTGTCTTTCAAGCGCCGAAAATCCCATGTAAATCGGTGAAATATTGGCGGAGATATATCGAAAATAAGCGTGAAAAAACATAGTTTCGAGAAAATCGCCTTTGAATGTCGCGCCTCCGTGCGCGTTCGGAGAACGTCCGTAAAAATAAATTAACTCCGTCAAGATAAAAAGACATAATAAGATTGCTAGTTACAAGTCGAGATTGATTCATTTACAATAATAGTGTAAGAACACGAAGCCTCCACACCACCTCAAGGTGATCCCATATTATGGAGGTCCCCCTCTCATTTCTTACGAGAGTATTACCGCCGTTTTTCAATGACTGGGGCTGTGTGCATATAGTGCTAGTATGCCCCAGGCTGATAATCCTCAGAGAACTCCAACTTTCTCTTCGGCTTCCTTGACCTGATGGAGGCACTGTGTTCCTCTGTCCGGTGTTCCTGGATTTCCTGGGAGTGTCAGACACTGGTGTTGGTGCCGAACATGTGCGTCATCAGAGACACTTCCTTGCCAAAATTGTGCTCTAGCACTGTGACTCGAAAAGCAAAGCAAACTCGGAATCTTCCATTAAATTTTTCTTTCCGAAGTTTCCCCCACAACTTCTGGTGCAGCGACTCGTTCGGGTTCTGTGTCACTCCCTTCAGGCAGCGTCTTATAAGGTCTGGACTCGTAAGCTCACTATAGATACCTTTTATCAAATTTAGTTGCTCAAAAGGTATCCGAGCCAGATACAAGTTCTTAGAAGAATGCCTGTCGGGTTCCTCATTCACTGCATGCATGCACCACGAGTTGGGGCCAGAGGGACACAGGGAGAGGGCCGGCTTATTATCTGTTGATGACAGATGGAAGAAGGATGCCCATATTGCCTTCCTCATGGCATCGACATCCTTCCCGTATTATCACGAATGGCCTTCCCATAGTAATGTGACAGGTGATCAATCACATCGTCTGTCAGTTTGTTGGCACCACTGAGGGAACTTTTCCTTCTTCTCTTTCCCGTCTTTCCCGTGGTTATTATACCCCCTGTGTCTTTTCTTAGTTTTCGCAACCTTGTCCCAAGTCGTTTGCTGACATGGTTGCAACATTCCCCTTTTACAACGGGGTCAGCGTAAGTTTCTCTGTCATTGTTGAGTGCCATGATGGCATTGAAGGCACTCGAGTCTCCGTCGCTAATAAATGTAGTGTATTTCATTTTATACTTAGTCGAGCGGGACCACATCCGTACTGCTGCCTCTTTCTCCATGGCACCAGATTTACCACCAAAATTTTTGAGGCACACATGGTTACCTTGTTGCATCCCCTTTCTTTGAACATGTCGGACACCAATTGCAGAGGACTTCGAAGTCCAGGACAATCCCCGTGTGGGAGTCGACAACAAAGCCTACACCAATATGGCTTTTGAAGCCACGGGTCATCCAGGTTCCATCATAGGACACCTCTATATTGATGTTACCTTCCTCATCTGTGTCACTAAGGTTGTGGGAAATGTAGTAATCAGTGACCTTCTTACGGCACTGTGCCATGAGCCCGTCATAATATGGCTACATCTGGTTGTACAGATAGGTACAGTGCCGGCTGTAACTACCTGCAGTGAAGTTATTCTTCGGAAAGAATCCTGCACTTTTCTGCAGGCCTTCCCGACCTATACCAGTGACAATGAGGTTCATTTCTGTGAAGGAACCATGTGTCGTAGGGGGCAAGACAGCCAACGTCTTCTCACATGAGGGGCACACTATAGTTATGTCAGAGTCGAACACCTTTTCAACTGGTTTTATAACGGGTCTTCCCGTGCACTCTTCCGTGGGGCAGTGGATGAGAGACATAATTCGCTCCAACTGTTCTTCTGACTCAAGATATTTGTTGGAAAATGTATTTTCCACAACACTTTTTACATCTTGTGTCAGCCTCAGGCGTTTTGTGTGCGAAGACACAAATGGAGGCATTTTAGAAGGGCCAGCAGGCGTAGGCCTATCCCTCGATGTTGAGGGTTGTGGTGAGGCGTCGCGTGAGGCGACGCGACGAGCCTCCCCCACGCCCCCGCATTCTTGCACCTTGGAGGGAATTATGTGTGTTGTGTGGTGCAGCGGTAGCGTTCTTGTCTAGCAATCTTACTGACCTGCGTTCGAATCCCTCGCCACCAGTGGATGGTAACCCCGGCCATTCCTTGCACACAGGGGATAGTTTAGAAGCAAAATGAAACAGACAGTATGTCACACCAAGAATATCCATTGTTACAAATGGAATCAAAACTAAAATCTTATCTTTTAAACTCTTTAAACACTATCACCACACTGAGTTGCCTGCCACACACACACAGTTTCTGTAGTTGTTTTCTTTGATCTTGCTTTCACAAGGTTTTGCAATAAGCTCCTTCGAGCGTTAGACCGTTTACCCATGGTCTTTGGTTGATATAAAGTCACAAGTAAATAAGTAAAAACGTCTGGCTGCGAGCGAGTCGACAGAGCACAACGAGATACGACTTTACTTGGTTGACTTTATCAGGGCACTGAGGTCTCTGGTGTGTGAACATCTGTGCTTACATAATAGTTGCCTATTACTACTTATTATTTGCATTTTTTTCAGTGTAATTTAGCCTATAAAATAACCTAATACATCAAATGTCGCGACACGGACATTATGGGCGATGCGCAAAATATATAGGGGTATACATAATATGCTGTATCTTCTTTATTTTTGCAAATTTCGCCTCGAAACATCTAGAACATACAGATGAATGTTGCCAGATTAATATTATTTTTAATTCAGATTTTTTTCAATTTGGTCAAAAATTGATCGCTCCCCAGGCGGAGTACCTCTCCTCCGACTTAGACGCGGCCAGTGGCTAAGGTAGCTCGAGGCCCGACCCATCCCAATTGCAAACGAGGCATTTAGGCCTTTTGCCACGCGACTCCACGACCTCGGCGAGAAAGTCGGTATAGATCTCTCTACCAGCAATACCCTGGTTTATGGAAGCATGGCTTCTATCAGCTAAGGCTATGGTGCCGGAGGTGGAGGTACGTCAGAGGTTCAGAGAGATCCTTATTAAACATTTCCCTTTTTCATATATATACCGTCGACTCCAAGACAGGTGAATGTGTGGGTGCGGGTGTATGGTCGACTGAATGTAAAAGTTCAGACTGCCGAATCATACATCAATCTTTCTTGCTGAACTTTTTGCTATTGATAAAGCTATAGAAATTTACACTCGCGACGACTCGCGATAGAATAGTTATTTTTTCAGACTATTAAATAATAGGAAACCACTAAAAATGAACTACTGGGTAATATCATTCGTAAGCTACATGCTGCCAAGAAATCAATCAAGTTCATATGGGTACCAGGCCACTCTGGTATCCATGGCAATGAACAGGCTGACAAATTAGCCGGGTCAACTGGTGATCTGGACCTTAGCATAGTTCGTATAGATCTCAGGTGTTTTGTGTCAGTTATAAAAGCAAAAATACATCTGTTTCAAAGTGAGTGGACCAACCTAGACATAAACAACAATCATGAAACAATAATAGAAATGTGGGACACAGCCCACAGAAAAAAACAAAAGCAAAAAAAAAAAAAAATCACACGCCGCACACCATATATATATATACATATATATATATAAATATAAAATCCACCACAGTGTCCCCATTGTATAAATCATCATACAATAATCCTTCTCTTAATAACCTGCCATAAATACAACAATAGACAAACCTTAAAAAAATATTGCAGAATTAAAAACATACCATTTACAACATCAAACCTTTTATCAAACAATGGAATAATAATACATTAAGTAATCACTTTTCTAAGGGAAACAAAACTTTATGACCTTATATAAATTGATATGATAAATAGGATCCATTGGCTTAATAACCTCATGCCGTTGGTTGATAACCAAGAAATTTTGGCACATGAGCTCGGCTCGAGCACTGTGTTACTCCCTGGTGTTATATATATATATATATATATATATTTTTTTTTAATTCTTATTTTGGGTTTTAAACCTACCAACGGGTGAGTATCACTACATGTGCCCCCCTAACGGAAGCCGCCTTGCCGCGGTGGGGAGGCTTGAGGTCCCAGTGAGCTGGTGAGCCGGACCAGAGGGCTACCCATACTGGAGGGGTCACCAGTGTGGGATGAGACAAAATGGCTTCCTGGTGCTCCAAGGCCTATGAGAGGGGATGGTGCACCCACCCCTGGTTCATTCCATCTTGGGTCCATTCCATCTTGCGTTCATTCCATCTTGGATGGAATGAACCCCAACTATAGCTTCCCTTCGTTGGACTCCATGGTGGGTGGGGGAGTGAGGAAATGAAGATTCATGATTTGTATGATTTCTGCAAATTTACAAACAGGCTCTCTCCCTGACGACCTTCGCAATTCCCTGGTCAATCCCTCTGGAACATCACATGTTGTCACTCTGGAACCTTACCAGATTCCAAAGGGCAAGAATGGGAATCGTAATGGTTCCCGAGCTCTCAAACCAGGTAAGGAGAAAAGTCCTCCTCAATCCATTAAGGAAATCTTACCTGGTAAATAAGAAAGTGTATCATATAGTAAATACCTAGTAGTGAAGACCATTCATGGTGTGTCTATCGTGGATCTTGATATTTTTGAAGTACACCGGAAGATAGTTGAGATATGTCAACGTGACCCCCCACAGCGAGATGGTAGCCTGATAGTTAAGGTTTTGTCACCAGACGAGAGTGACCGTCTGCGTGCAATATGCGACATTCCTGGGGCTCAAATCTCTTGTTCTCATAAAATCCTCAATCAGTGTAAGGGAATTGTCTTGAGACCTAATGAGGTATTCAGAGGAGAAACTGTTAGAAGAACTCAAGAATTTTAATGTAGTGGCAGTAAAGTGTTTTAAGAAGAAAGTTAATGGTTTGGAACAGTCGACTCCAGCTCTTCTTCTAACTTTTGAATCGTTAGTCCTACCTGAATAGGTTAAATTGGCATGGTACCACTTCAAGGTAAAGACGTATGTGCCCAACCATATGCGGTGTTTCCACTGCCAGGGTTATGGGCATGGAGCCAACACTTGCTGTTTTAAGGAAAATGGACAACCAAGAGTGTGTGTGAAATGTGGTACAAGTTATCAAGGAGATGATAACTGTCCAGTTCCAATATGCTATTACCACTGCCAAGAAGTTTCTTCAGTATTGGTAATAAAGTGCAAGGAGAAATTTATTTTTGCAGAAGCAAAGCGACGTACCTGTGTGCTGCTTGCACATCTGGGTGAGTCCTTTGCCTCAGTTCTAGCCCATCCTCCTTCCCGCCATCCCTTACCCTCCAGCCATCCCTTACCCTCCAATACTTCTAACACCACACACTCCCACTACCTTTTAACCTCAGTCCGCAAATGCTGATAATGCCTCTGGTGAGTTGTTCCACCAGGAACGGAGTAGGAGTGAAGGGTCTATTGAGGAGACTCCTCCTCCCAAAGTAATGTCTTTGGAGTCATCAGTTAAGGCTCCAGAGGCCTCAACAGTGACAGCTTCAGCTGCCACCACATCTGCATCCATAGGGGCCTCTGCTGCTAGGCAGAATCCCCCTGAAGTAAAGGTTTAGGTACGGCCTTTGCACAGGCAGAGGAATCCTGAGCCTGTTCAAAAGACTCTCCATAGAGTCGGGTCTTTGGAGCCACCAGGCAGGGCTCCTGATGCCACTACATCCACAGGGGCCTCCGCTGCTAGACAGAATGCTCCTGAACTGAAGGCTCAGGTCCGTCCTTTGCCCAAGCAAAGACATTTTGAGTCTGTCCAAAGGAAGCCTGTGGAAACTAGTTCCACAGTTAAACAACCCATCAAAAGGTACTCCCAAGATGCTGGAATGGGACAGCCTATAGGTGTGGGGCGGGCCTTAACCACAGGTATTGCCAAACACATTATGAAGTAGTGTGTCAACCTGAAGAACTGGATACCCTAATCCAATGGAATTGTCAGGGAATTAATGCAAAATGGGAAGAACTGCAACATCTGATAGCTTCATATAATCCAGTTTGTGTATGCCTAAAGTGATGCTCGTTTTCCTCTCCCACAGAGACTTGAAACCCAGCATCAGTTGTCTTCGTGATAAATGGAGGGAACAATGGAGGTATACCTCTAGAAATAAACTGTGAGAGATTAGAGATGACCTTGGCAGTTGGGTGACCAGCATCCATCCCAACCGACAAGTAGAAGTTGTAATAACAAGGCTGAGAATCGGGCACACAAGACTGACTCATGGGCCGATGATGGCTAAAAGTGAAGCCCGCTGTGAGGAATGCCAAGAGCCATTAACGGTCGCACATGTAATGGAAAGATGTGCAACATTCTCAGACCAAAGAGGAAGGTACTTGTCTCCCCCATATACACTGAAAAATGTATTGGGGGAGGACTGTGACATAGAAGGTCTTATTAGTTTCCTTAGGGAAACTAATATTTTCAATAAAATTTAATTATGCATAATGTTTATGCAATATTTTTTAGACATTTTGAGCATAATATTTATGCTTCGATTTCTAAAATAATATTTGTTATTTATGACATTTATTGATAGATTTTCAACATTTTAAATATTTTTATTTTTCAGTCTAACAAGGTGTTCGCCGCTAATGACCTTAGCTGTTGACACGGCAGATAATTTTAAATAATCAATCAATCTTCACGACTATTAGAACATGTCAACAGGAAACTTCAACATTGAACAAGACTCCAACATGAGGCTAGGCAAAGAAATTCTACCAGTGACTTTCCCTTTACCATATAAGAATTGAATAATCGCACTTCACTAATGACACTGCCCCAGGCATAGATAGAGCCCATACATATTCCTCCAACACAAAGACCAACGAAGCAAAAAAGTGTGTTCTACAAACCTTCAATACCTCCTACAGTCATGCAAACTACCTTTAACATAGAAAACTGCTAACATTCATCCTATACCCACATAGGACAATCATATTTATCTTTGACTGGAAAAAACTAGATTACAACACCTTATTCCTCGCCATCCACACAGCTTCGCCTATCAGCAGGCACAGCTGAGACTATTGCCACCTTACTCTTCCTAACAGATGAAAAACTAGGCTGTAATCTTCTTAGATCTAAAGAAAGCTTTTGAGCTGGCAAACCACAATGCCATTCTGTCCACATTTATAGCAAAAAGAATACAAGGAAAACTCATAACCTGGATAAAAGATTACAGGAAGATGTTAGGTTCCAAGGCCAGTTCTCTGAATTCTAAGAATTTAAAAATGAAACGCCACAGAGGGGGGGGGGGGGGAATTCTTACCCACATTTTATTTAATTTTCTGATCAACAAGTTAGTAATACTATTTTCAGAAATTATGCACTTTTTGGCATATGCAGATGATTTGCAATTAATTGCAAGTAACAAAAATCACTAGAATTGCACAACGAAAACATGTACAGAGCTAGGGCTTAAAATAAATAAAATAAAAAATTAAAATCAAAGGCCCTTCAGATTGGAGGCGTGATCGCTCAGCAATGGCTATGCATAGAATTCTACATGGAATGGGCCAGTACCTAGCAATGCTTAGGTGACTATTTCAACTCAACAGAACCACACATAGACAACCTCTGAAGATTAACATTTTCCACTCTCAGTGCTGGTTTCTAAGCTTTACAACCATTGTACATGCATGTGATCAGGTCATTAGTTGGTTATTGTGTTCCTGCCCTACATACTCTTCCCTCCATAAAGCCGTGATACATCAATTTTTGTTAGTAAGCATATATATTATGTGGAGGAACTTGATCCAATTCTATCTCGAGGACTTAAAACAGAGAACCAAAGAATCTCCATGGTTTTAAACAACCCTAATATACAGATTTCTAACATCTACCGACCCCTCAATTCTATGTGGTGACATTAATACACACAATATAATTAGGAATGACACAAACTCCATTTAAGGAAATATGATATGCAGTTCAGTACCTGCTCACATGTTCCCCTCTTTTCCAGCAGCATCACTTCTAAACTCAGAAACTCCAACCCACATAATAAGAGTCCTTGACCTAGCCCTTCTCTCCTCTATCCTGTTACCACCTGCTTCATGGGCCATTCACCCATATCTCTCTTCTTATCACTTTGCCACTGTATATGTATAATTATGTATATATATGTATAAATATGTGTATATATGTATATATATATATATGTATATGTATATATGTGTATATATATGTATATCTATATCATATATGTATGTATATATATGTCAATATATGTATGTATGTATATATGTATAAATATGTACATATACGTTAACGCACGCGCCATGCCCACTGTGAGTTTACTTGTTTAATTGTTTTACTCATAGATGGCTACACTTGTACTAAGTAACCAATGAGCCAATTACGAGTACTGCCTGTCTCGCCCGTTTACCCTTGTTTTTTTTATTTACGAAAATATTTAACGTTATCTTATTTTGTTGTTACTAATATTTAGAGTAAAAATAATGCCATCGATCTGCTTTCTTCTTTCTTTCTTTGTTGGATTTCTTGGCTATCAACCACCGGCATGTGGCCAAGGTTATTAAGCCAATGAATCCTATTTATTCTGTCAATCTATATAAGGTCATAAAGTTTTGTCTCCCTTAAAAAAGTGATTACTTTATTTATTATTTTTTCATCATTTGATAATATATTTGATAATGTGAAATCTTTGTTTTTTTGTCTGAAATAATTTTTTTAGTTTTTGTCGATTGTTGCTGTAGTGGTTGCATATTGTGAGTATGTGGTTTATTGTTAGGTTACTATTGCAATGGGGGCATTGTGGAGGGAATTTTTTCTCAATATAGGGAGTGAGGTGGGTGAGTCTTGTAGCGTTTACCCTAAGTCGGGCCAACACCACCTCCTCCCTTCTGTCTTTCCTGTGAGATGTGTCCCACAGGTCTATGGTTTGCTTGATATTGTTTGTGAGACACAAAACACTTGAGATCTGTACGAACTATGGTAGTGTCCAGATCGTCAGCTGACCCGGCTAATTTGTCAGCCTGTTCATTACCATTGATACCAGAGTGGCCTGGTACCCATATTAGCTTGATTGATTTGTTGGCACCATGTAACTAACGAATGATATTACCCAGCAGTTCATTTTTAGTGGTTTCTAAGGATTTAATAGCTTTAAGTGAACTTAATGAATCAGAAAAAATGACTATTCTATCGTGGGTCGTCGATAGTGCAAAATCAATGGCTTTATCAATGGCAAAAAGTTCAGCAAAAAAAATCGATGTATGATTCGGCAGTCTAAACTTTAGTTCACATTCAGTCGACCATACACCCGCACCTACACACTCATCTGTCTTGGAGCCGTCGGTATATATATGAAAAAAGGATAGATGTTTAATAAGGATCACTCTGAACCTCTGGCGTACCTCACCCTCCGGCGCCATGGCCTTGGCTGATGGAAGCCAGGCTTCCATAATAGAAAAATTGGGGGTTTCCCATGGCGCTATATTTGACTTAACCAGGGTATCGATGGTAGAGAGATCTATACCGACTTTCTCGACGAGGTCGTGGAGTTTCGTGGCAAAGGGCCTAGTGCCTCCATTGCCATTAGGGTGGCTCGGGTCTCGAGCCACCTTTGCGGCATAGGTCAGTGCTAACTGGCCGTGTCTGAGTCGGAGGGGAGGTACTCCTGACTCCACCTCAAGACGCTTGATCCGAGTACATTTCAGGGCTCCAAGACACACACGCAAACATGCATTCTGCACAGCATCCAAACCTTTCAAACTTGTTTTCGATGCCGAGCCATACACGATTGACCCATAATCTACTTTAGACCTAATCAGGGCTTTATATACCATTAGCAAAGACTGTCTATCAACTCCCCATTTATTACCAGAAATGCACTTTAATAAATTTAGTGCTCTTTAACATTTATTCTTTAACTGACCAATATGGTCTTTCAAATTGGGTCTACTATCAAAAAGTAGCCCAAGAAATCTTGCAGAATTTTGAATAGGTATTGGGTGGTTGTCTAGTGTTAGCCTGATGTTCGGCTTCCTCCTACGTGAAAAAATTACCCCAATACTCTTTCTAGTGGAAAACTTATGAATCATATCCAGTGCCAATTGGATGCGATTTGCTGAGAATTCTGCATTCATTCATGCACAATCATCAGCGTACAGTGAGTATTTAAGATTCCGAGGAGGAGCTGGTTAGATGTCATTTATCATACACAAAAATAATGTTGGTGACAAGACACTTCCTTGTGGGACCCCGTTTGCTTGGACAAAAATGTCCGAAAAAGTGACATTGTCAGAAAACAATTTGACAGCAAACGTTCTGTCAGAAATTAAATTTTGAATAAAACAAGGCAAGTTTCCACGTAATCCAAAAGCATAAAGTTTTCTGAGTAGGCCATATCGCCATGTCATGTCGTAGGCTTTTTTAATATCTAAAAAATACTGAAATGATTTGTGATGTTATTTTGGAAAAGCCTGTAGGCCTTATTGCTTCGGCACAGCGGCCTGCGGCAATCTGGTGTCCACCATGGAACTCTATGCTTAACGCTATCTGTCGAAGTTTTAGGAATAGATAGCAAAGCTGGTTCTATAATCGAATTCTGAATATTGTTATTTTATCATCGATGGTTTCTCCTACAAGTTTGAGCTTGACGCTCCTTGTGAAGGCGACCCAGTCTGCTCTTTTTACGTTAAATTTAGGCGCTGAAGGCGTTCTCACTGTGTCGCATGAATATTTAATCAAAATAGGAAAATGATCGCTTCCCAACGAGTCGTCAATGGTGTGCCACTGGCACTTAGCTGCTATTGATGAAGAGACCAGTGATATATCTAAAAAGCTCAAATTCCCGGTATTATCGTCCACCCGCGTGGGACTACCATCATTCAGAAGGACTAATTCGGACTCGTTAATCAGCTTAACTACTTGCTCACCTCTACCATCCACCCGTAGGGAACCCCATAACGTATGATGAGCATTAAAATCACCTAAAATTACTTTATTTTGTGGCAGACGTTCCTGAAGAGCAAAAAGCTCATCATAGATTATCACTTTATCAGGCGGACAATAAACTGAACATGTAGCCAGATACGTGCCATTAATTTTTACTTTGCATGCGACAAACTCCAAAGTAGAATCAATAGTCACTTCTGTAAAAGGGAGGTTTTGGTGGATGTACATGGCGACTCCGCCTCCACACCTACCCTCACGATCCTTCTGACATAAATGGTAGTTCCTGAGCGATACGACCTCGTCAGAGACGAGGTTTGTCAAATGAGTTTCTTGGAGAACTATAATATCGGGAGCATAGGACGAGGCTAATAATTTAAGGTCATTTACTTTTAGATCTAATACTTCGACAGTTCCATTGTATAATGGTTGACGCGATGTTTACGTTTATGGGTTTTGGAAGTGCCTTGTCCACCAGTTTTTATTTTCTATTTATGGGAGGGAGGCGCTTACTCTCCCTCGCTTCCTGGGGACCTCTCACGGGATGGTTTGGAGACAGAAGCTTCCATGTCCTGCACCTCCTGGCGAGGGAGACGACTGACAGATTGCGACCTGCTTCTCTCTCGAGAAACAGATCGCGAGCCAGACGAAGTCCTCACAGGTGTAGCCCGGACGGGGAGGTGCGCTCCGGACTGTGATTCGGTATCATCCTCCTTATGATGTTTAGGCTGGGTTGATGCAGCCATTTGATCGACCAATTTTGTCAATTCATATACTTTAATGTTTAATTCTTTAACGGTTTGTTTAAGTTCAGCAATTTCCTTATCCTTGGCTGCAAGCTGCTGACTGACATCACCTGCACTAGGGGTGTTACTAGTTACTGCTGCAGCATAGGAAGTATCAGGTT
The DNA here is from genome assembly GCF_019202785.1 of Penaeus chinensis. Lineage (NCBI taxonomy): Eukaryota > Metazoa > Arthropoda > Malacostraca > Decapoda > Penaeidae > Penaeus > Penaeus chinensis. The sequence goes on along the minus strand of NC_061852.1, from coordinate 29,304,090 downwards.
TGTGTGTCAAACTTCCCACTTTCCTCTTAGCTTCAGTATAACTAACTTCATGCTTTCTCATATATGCCAATGTCTCAGTCTCCTTCTTCAGGATGCTGCACTCGGCAGATCCTGAATGATGGGGACCTTCACAGTTAGCACATTTGGAAATTTTGCTAGTACATGTGATGGTGTCATGAGCTTCAGCACATTTCCGTGAAACAAATTTATTTGAATCTTTGTCAATACATCTTAATGAGGTGTGTCCGAATTTTTGGCATCTATTACAATGCATTGGCTTTTGGACATAAGGTCTTACTTGAACACGTTCATAACCGACATTGACATATTCAGGGATATTATTCAAGGCAAAGGTAAAAAAACACAATCCAGTTTTCGTTCGCATTCCCGTCCTTCTTGGTCATACAATGAACGTCCACTACGTCTTGGTCCTTCATGCTCTCGAGAATTTCGCTTTCTTCCATCGTCCTCAAATCCCTGTGAAAGATTACTCCCTTACAGGTATTTGGGCCAATAGGAATAGTTACTTTAACTTAAAGATCATGAATTTGCTTCAGCTTAAGTAAATCCTTAATCTGGGAGTTGTATTGTATTTAACAAGGAGGCTTCCATCTCGCAATTTTTTTACAAAATCAAAATCGCTGTCCACTTGACCATCAAGGACCTTTTTGATGATAAAGGGGTTCACGTTCAAAAGCGACTGATTTTCATTCACGCATTTTACATTCGCGAACCTTGCATTCTGGGTGGGGATTTTGAAAAGTGGTCGTCTCGTCTTGTTATTAGTGGGAGTACCGTTGTTCGTAGTCAGAGAGTGGTCATGAGTCGCCCCCCCTCCTTGAGGAGGAGAAGGGGTAGCCGGGGAGTCATTCATTCTGGGCATCGGACCAGGTCCGACCCCTTTGCTCAAAATCGTAGTCCTGAAGGGACAAAAAAAACTCTTAACTGTTGTTATCAATCTAACTGCAATAGCTAAGAGAGTAAATCAGTTTTTCGTCCTCTACCCCCCCCCCCCCCCCAGTGGAAGCCTGGTTGCGTTCTCCAGTACCACAGAGGGATCGAGTTGTGTGGGACACTTCCTTACCGCCAAACTTGCCTAGGCGAAGGACGGTAATTCAATGCCCACCCCCTAAGCGAATACGGGAGTTCACGAGGAACTCCGGTAGGCTCAGGATTGTCACATTATAAGGAAAAGAAATCAGGACCAAAGAAAAAGTGCGCCCAAATGACGTCCCAGACTACTGGGCCTCCCTACCCAGGGGTCAAAGCCACAAGGGCTACCCTGGTGTAGAAGAGAGCTGCGGGTCTGGGGTGGGGTGCTGACTACTACTACTGTAGCCTCGTGTCACCTGCAAAAACAAGAGCACTGAAGGTGCTGGCAAAGCACAACAAATGTTCTGCAATTACAGGATTTTACTTTACTTTAATTTACGTTTTAACAAGGTGTTGCCTCATCAAAATCTGAAACACGAGTCGGTCCATCGATATTCATAGCACTAGTATAAAATACATTTTTTCCCACCAATTCAAATCAGGTAAGGTCACAAGGTCTACCAAATGACTTCTTTGTAGCTAAGCACTAGCAGAGCCATCTATGTCCAGATACATTTCCCAAAAAATATAAAAACTGAGCACAGCGTCATTGGAATAAATATGTACATATATGTGTATATATATATGATATATAAACAAACGCGTGCGCGCGCACACACACACACACACACACATGTGTGTGTGTGTGTGCATATATACATACATGCATATGTAATATATATATACATGTGATATATATATATATATATATACACATGTGTATATATATATACATACATGCATATGTAATATATATATATATATATATATATATATATACATGTGATATATATAAATATATATATATATATCTATGTATCTAAGTATATGTGTGTTTTTGTTTCTATATACTTGTGTGCGAGTGCTGCGTGCATTCATGCACACAGTGGGTGAGTCTATCGTCAATATGATGGTGGGTTGAAAACCACCAACAATGATTACCTAATCAACTACTCCCCTGGGGAAGGATCATTTGTTAGCCACCTCAGTATAAAAACCCAGTCAAGTACATGATGTTAAGTAGTTCGTCAAACAGCGCATCGTTGGTGGCAGAAATGAGCATTTGTGTGTATATATATAGAAAGTATATATAAGTATATATACATAAATATACATATATATACATACATCGCTTGTATTGTGAAGATATTCATTCTCATTCATACCTTTTATACATTTGTCAACATGAACGCGGTTCATCCTTCTCACGGTATGAATGGCAAATGGGTTGCCCGTCCCCGGGATTTTTTCACAGACGCAAGA